>NC_091123.1:7825000-8000000 GCF_040183065.1 Periplaneta americana
GGACCGAAAATTCACTGACTGATAATAACTTATCAACTCTATAGAAAAACATTCAGAAGTTTATCTTCATACCCTTGAAAATAGAACACATGTTTACATGATCATTTTTACTGCGAATAGTCCTTACTTCTACCCCCTAAAATATTTACTATGTCTCCTGAATCATTGTATAGGTATTACGTCAAGATATTACATTTGCTTGAATGCTTCATTTATTTTGTTGCCCTGGTTACGATATTCATTAAAAGTTTAAGTTCTTTGTTTTATGGTTATGCTTAGATGATTCTCAAAAAAACGGTGACTACGATTATCTGAAATCACCACGTAATAGGTTACATTCCTCTTGCGCTATTAACAAATTTATATGTTATATAAATTATGTTCTCCTTAAACCTTGAACGTTCCATGTTCCTATATTCTTTGCCCATTTTCTTAGCTTATATCGTCATAGGTTAGCTTTCCGGGGTTTGCTATTGGAATTTTTAGCCAATATATTATTTTTCTTTAGTATAGGACGCTAGCCTATCGCTGTTTATTTGTTTATTTATTTTAATTATAATTATTTATTTGTTTTTATTTATTTCTTTCTATTTATTTTTTATTTATTGATTTACTCTTTATTTATTTTTATTTATTTGTTATGTTTTATTTATTCGTTTTATGTGTTAGTTTATTTATTAACTTATTTATTTATTCATTTATTTTATTTTCCTATTTATTTGTTTATTTATTTATATATTTATTTATGTATGTTTTTATTTATTTATTTATTTATTCATTTATTTTGTTTTTATTTATTTATTCGTTTTATTTATTTGTTTATTGTTAATTTTTTATCTATTTGTTTTATTTATATATTAGGTTATTTATGTATTTGTTTTTATTTATCTATTCATTTTTTCATTGATCTGTTTTTATTTGTTTATTTGTTTTATTTATTTGTTTATTTATTAATTAATTAATTCATTCATTTATTTGTTTGTTTTTCTTCATATAGTCTTTATTTATTTATTTACTTACTTATCTATTCATTCATTTTTTGTTCTCTTCAGTGTAAGAAATTGAATTACTTATTTCTTGGATTGAGGTTAGGATTTTATGATCCTGACAAGCTGTTTAATTATACAGATATATTGTATTTGTTTAGTGGCATATATATATATATATACTAATCTGTTAATATCTATTTTGTAAATAATTATGTAAACCTACTCGAAATGGATTAGGAACGAAGATAATATTTAAGAATAAAATTGAAATATTTATTTCATATTTTCATATTCTGAAATATTATTTTTATATTTTGGCATATTTTTCTACATATTGTTCCAGTCTCTACTTATGTCTGGATAGCCTGGGTCAGTGGTACTTACATAAATATTAACGGAAGGCAAATAGCTTGTACAATATGAGGAAGTATGAAGATTTTTATGAAATATAAACATTTTATCAAAATATTGGGCGTTAATTGCATGCTACACACGTGAATCGTGAAGTTCCTGTCCCCATACCGCTAGTGGGGAGGTTTGGAATATATTCCATATTTTCTCTGCCTCTAGTAATAACTTAAACATCCGAATGTTCTACACTGGCTTCATTGTTGTGGAGCATTCGTTTTATTCAAAAATGAATTATGCATGAACGCTGGTATTGAATTTTCGAGGCGTTAAATTTAGTAATTACACAGCCAATTTGTCACGCCTCATTGATTAAGAAAGTGATGAAGTGTCAGACGCGTGTGCAAGCGTAATGACTTCAATTTGTAGTTATGACGTAGAGTTTACACTATAATGCAGAGGAAGCAATCTGCAATCTCTGAGCATGTATGTATAAGTTGCTTACGTGTGACGTTCAACTGTCACACAGTTGCTAAGCAACAGTGATATGTGACGTGTGACATTAGACATACGAGTATGTTGCACAACGTACATGCGTGCTGAAAGCACAGTAATTGAAATTAATTGTTTTAGGCTCAAATAACAGTGAGACTTCTAAGATTTTGTAATTTTTATTAAACAAGTTCGTAAAGTAGCATTTCTTGGCACAATTGTAAAGTTTGAGAAAAGAGGAAAAGCCCTGTTTCACAAGCACACGAGAGCCAAAGAATAACTTAAGGAATGTTTAAAATATGGTGTTTTTTTTTCAAGATATCCTGATATTAATAGAAAATTCATGTTATAAAAATGGATTTTCACGTTGTAATATTACATTCTGTGTGTTTCATGGCCATCAGAACAGGCGATGAGTAAAAAGGGCGTGGATTCTTCTATTTGACGAGCAGTGATCAATAATGTAGAACAATTGAGAGTTGCATACCGGTATAATTACAATTATTATAAGAGGTACATTTTTAAGTTCCGATTTTAAGGAATATATGCTGTTCGAACAACACCAAATTCAAAGCCCTTGTTTCGTGCATAATTTAATTTTAGAGCCCATGTCTATTAGAGTCCATGTATGGTGGGTCCCTATCACCACGGCATGGCGCGTCCTCAGGTTGCGGATAGAGGAGACGGCCTCCAGATATGGAGAGTAGCTGCGAATATATTGAATAAGCAGTCGTTGACAGCCGATAAGGGGTGGTCCTCCAGCTTGGAGGTTGGGCGAAGGGCTAACAACCCATCACCGTAAAAAAACAGCTTGTTACGAATCCCTACAATAAGCCTCGGAGTGATTTGAGGGAGGTGGGATATGATGATAGAGACTGGATTAATCTTGCACAGGATAGGGACTGATGGCGGGCTTATGTGAGGGCGGCAGTGAACCTTCGGGTTCCTTAAAAGCCATTTGTAAGTAAGTATGTCTATTAGAGTACCTCGTATGTTGTTGATGAACAAGTACTCCTATGTCGGAAGATATTACAAGATACAATCAATATATTTCCGAACTGCACTTGTATTTATTGTACCGTTAAATATACATGCGCGTGTTACTGGAGATCATTGCTTCCATACCTGTTGAGTCAGTCTATCAAACAGGTTCAGATTGTCCTTAAGAACTGAGCTTCTACACGTGATTTTGTGCAAACATGTCAAGGATCTATTGCGATCTTTCTTGGAATCTCTCCATATATATAGTACGCTTTATGGCTAGTCTTATTCTATACCTTTCAAGTGATGCATTTAGTATACATTCCAGGAGTTTCCCTGGTTCTAGATAACTTCTCCGTTTCCTGTGCCCTGTATGTTACCTATAATCAGGGAATTCCGGAAACTTATTAATTGTCCTTGTATTCATGAATTCATTTCGTCTTACTGATGTATTTGTAAGTATAGTTTTTTGTGTTGCTCCTCATTTTCGTTATTGTAACTTCGCCAGATTCATTGCTCTAACTCCATGAGTATGTCTCAAGGATGATAATCGCTATGGCTGTCGTCTTGTCGAGCATGAGATCCGTTGACATGTACAGGGACATTTATTTATGTATTTATTTATTTGTATTTATATATTTGTTTAATTTATATATCTATTTATTTACTTATTTATTTATTTATTTACTTATTTATTCAGTTATTTATTTATTTAGTTAGGGCCTATTTGTTTATTTACAATTTACAATTTTTTGGTAATCTTTGTCTTCTAGGCAGCCTTCACTTGGAGGAAGCTGAATAAAATAAAATTCAAAATAAATTAATTATTTAGTTATTTATTTGGTTGTTTAGCTATTTAGTTATATTTATTTATGTATTTATTTATTTACATATTTGTTTAATTTATTTATTTACTTATTTATTTACTTACCTATTTATTTATTTATTTATTTAGTGTCTATTTGTTTATTTAGTTATTTGATTACCCCCTTTGATTTGATTACCTGGTTGGGTTTTTCCGAGGTTTCCCCCACCGAAAAGGCAAATGCCGGGTAATATTTTGGCGAATCCTCGGACCTCATTTCATCTCACTACATCTCGCCAAAATGTAAAAAAAATTGTACAACATTGTAAAAATTGTAGAAAATTACTAAATTGTAAAACTATAAAAATTTGTAAAAATTGTAATTGTAATATTGTAAAATGTTGACATGTTCCACATCTTAAAGCTTCATTGCTCATGTAAGATCTATGGAATAAAATAAATGAATGAATGAATGAATGAATGAATAATTATTCATTTATTTAGTTATTTATTTTACAATTTTTTGGTAAGCTTTGTCTTCTAGGCAGCCTTCTCTTGGAGAAAGCTGAGTAAAATAAAATTCAAAATAAATTAGTTATTTAGTTATTTATTTGGTTGTTTAGTTATTTAGTTATATATATTTAATTTATTTATGTACTTATTTATTTATTTATTTATTTATTTATTTATTTATTTATTTATTCATTTATTTATTTAGATAGGTATTTATTTAGTTATTTATTCATTTATTCATTTATTTATTTAGATAGTTATTTATTTATTTATTCATTTATTTATTTAGATAGTTATTTATTTATTTATTCATTTATTCATTCATTCATTTAATCTTTGTTCACGTCATGACGGATTAGATGTGTTCCAAGTCTCAATCCGCCATCACTCTCTATATAAATATTACAAAAAAGTAATATATATTGAAGCTATAAGTATCAGTATACAGGGACATTTAGACTTTAACCCTTTGTGGATGGTATTTATTATAGAGATTTCTACGCATTTCTGTCAGAAAATATTTTATATCTACAAAAACGTTTTCGTGCATAAAAATTGAATAATAAAATGTCGGTATTCGAACCCGTTTCTCTGACATGTGAAGACAGCGTTCTAGATATTCTACTTATACAGCAATCACATTTTTAAGTCTTATTGTTGCGGAAAATTCTGTACTTTTTCCAAGCTCCAAAGACTTGTTCTGCATAGTAACCTGCCCGACCCAGTAGTGTGGAATGTAATACCTGCTATGTCAGTGGAAATGTCCAGACACAAAGAAGAATATCTTGAAACCTAGACAAAGTGATAGGAGGATTCTTTGCATTCGTACTAACAAGTCATGTTCTCGGAGTACGAAATATTTTCCTTAAAAACAGGAAGTGACATATCGTATCATAAGTTAGCTTAGTATTTTGGGAGCTACTAAATATTCAGGTTAAGCTTTTTAGCGCGACATAAAATTTAACAGAGCTTTGAAAAAGTGTTTTGAATTTTGTTTTTATTATAGCCAATTTCTCGAACAACATTTAAATATTTCTTAAAGATAATGAGTCTGTATTATATATTTAGTGTATAAGTATGAGTAGAGGAGACTGTTGTACCTTTAAACACTTTTCACATTTTATTTTTTTTTAATTTTGGGAAATGAAAATTCTTAAGTAAAAAAATGCTTGAAATAATTAGTGAAGATTCCTTTACAACTTCCTGTATGTATTTTCCTGTTTTACAGATCTATTAAGGATGGAAAAAATAAAATGAAGGGATATGTAATGTGTTCAAAGGTGCAACAGGTTCATGTACCTTGGACATACCCTCTTGTAAGTTGGAACACATGGAATATAGGTGGGAATATAGCTGTAAAAACTGACAATCATATTTAAAATGTATTTGCCATCATAAACCAGAGCAGGCTTCTCTGATTGAGATTTTACTTCCTGGAGGAGCAACAGTAGCATATCCCTTATTATCATCTTCTGTTATGCTAACAACGCCATATCTTCAGCATATCTATGCACTTTATTCTTCTTCCTCCTACCATAACCCCTCCCACGTTCTGTTGCATCATATTATAACTTTCATAAGCACTCAGAAATTTATTCAGCATTTATAAATTTTAATCAAAGGTCTTCCATAGAGATAAAATCGGATTTAATGGTACTGATCATATTACCTTATCCTAGTGTCGAGATCAAGAAATCCTAGGAGTTCGAACTATGACCTCTCTAATAGAATTAAGGGGAAATGCTTGAAAATTGCAAACTCTGTTTAAGATTCTAGCTCACGTCTACAGACAACTGTTTGCATCCATTTCTTTCTACCCACAAGCAACTCCCAAATGAGTTCATAGGTGTGTAACAATATTTTGGTCCTTTACTATGCTCCAAGAAACAAGCTGTGATCATAACACTGTGGTCGTCCTTTCTGCAATAACGCAAGAGCTCGGCAACTTCTCCGTCTTTCGTGTTAGTCGCGTAGTCTAGACAGGTTATTGCAGGCGTTTTATTGCTGGCACAGCTTGGATACAGGACAAATATTTTTGTAACTACGAGTATATTTGGTGGTTTCCAAATAACTTACTCCTCTTCGTTGTCTTTTTCTTCCTTCGGACTGTGGTTAGACTGCTAATAATGGTCTTCAACAAACGAAAGAACAGTTACATTCAACTAAATTTGTGATGAGTGCAGAAATCGCAAGAATTTTACAGAATTCTGAGTGTTCTTTCTTAATTAACCATTCGTTGTATATGAAACCTGTAATATTGAAATTATCAATATTCTTAAATTTATCTTATTTTTCTCAATTCTATTACCTAATCTGTCTTCTGCCTCCCTACATCTCTTCTCTTCTCTCCTCTCCTCTCCTCCTCTTCTCTTCTCTCCTCTCCTCTCCTCCCCTCCTCTTCTCTTATCTTCTCTCCTCTCCTCTCCTCTTCTCTTCTCTTTTCTTCTCTCTCTCTCCTCTCCTCTCCTCCTCTCCTCCTCTTCTCTTCTCTTCTCTTCTCTTCTCTTCTCTTCTCTTCTCTCCTCTCCTCTCCTCTTCTCTCCTCTCCTCTCCTCCTCTTCTCTTCTCTTCTCTCCTCTCCTCTCCTCCTCTTCTCTTCTCTCCTCTCCTCTCCTCTCCTCTCCTCCTCTTCTCTTCTCTTCTCCTCTCCTCCTCTTCTCTTCTCTTCTCTTCTCTTCTCTTCTCTTCTCTTCTCTTCTCTTCTCTTCTCTTCTCTTCTCTTCTCTTCTCTCCTCCTCTCCTCCTCTTCTCTTCTCTTCTCTCCTCTCCTCTCCTCTCCTCCTCTTCTCTTCTCTTCTCTTCTCTTCTCTCTCTTCTCTTCTCTTCTCTTCTCTTCTCTTCTCTTCTCTTCTCTTCTCTTCTCTTCTCTTCTCTTCTCTTCTCTTCTCTCCTCTCCTCTCCTCTCCTCTCCTCTCCTCTCCTCTCCTCTTCTCTTCTCTTCTCTTCTCTTCTCTTCTCTTCTCTTCTCTTCTCTCCTCCTCTCCTCCTCTTCTCTTCTCTTCTCTTCTCTCCTCTCCTCTCCTCCTCTCCTCCTCTTCTCTTCTCTTCTCTTCTCTTCTCTTCTCTTCTCTTCTCTTCTCTTCTCTCTCAATTTCGCTCCCCTCCTCTTCGCTTCTTACCTTGTCTTCTTTCCCCTTTCTCTTTTTATCCTCTCTCCTCTCCTTCACCAATGCCTCTTTCCCTAAGTTTTCTTATTCCTCTCTCCCTCTTTATTTCTCACGTAGCTCAAGCTACAACATATTATCAGTGAGACCAACTCTCTCTCTCCCTCTCTCTCTCTCTCTCTCTCTCTCTCTCGAGGTCTTGGACCATAATTTTGTTTGTGAACTTTGTAGAAAATGTAACACAACACTTTCACAGAAATTCCCCCTCCTCCCCGTGCCCGTCCTTCACACAAAAGTGAATCCCATTTCAGCCTCTTCCTCGTTGCCAGGTAACAGCAGCCGTTGTGCGACTACTTGAGTGAGGTGCGAATATTCTACAAGCAGCGCCTAAACGTTATGCAATATGTGCAGAAAACTTTACGTCTGTTCACTGTTCCAAGAAAAATGTTATCTATTCATTTTACAAAAATTTGTGGTATTAAATTATGCATTCTTTCTTCTCTAAGTTAGTAAATTTAAATAAATGATATACCAAATAACGGTTTTTGTCATTCTTGTGAAATACACTCTTTCAAATCCCATTTGTTATACGTAAATCTCGGACAGTTAATCTGTTAAACAACGTTGCCTTTCGTATCCCTGTGTAAGGTATGAGGAGCCACAAATTTTCTGCAGCAGAAATTCTGAATTCTTCTACTCAAACTCCCTACTTCTATAACAGTAAATTTTATCGACTTAATTTATAAAATTTTAATTTTCATAACTTGTTAACTTATACATGCTATAGTTCATTAACATTGTTGCAGTATTTTTATAACACTTGTGCTGTCATTTTATTGGCTGATTTCTCTTGCTTAGCACATTAATAATAACACTAATAATAAGTAGATAATATATGACCATTATTATTATTATTATTATTATTATTATTATTATTATTATTATTATTATTATTATTATTATTATTATAGAGTCTTTTATTCTTGAGTTCACATTTAAATTCTTCAGTATTTCGTATTTATGTGTAGTTTTCCTCTGAGTAATGTCACTGGAGAAAATAATTTCTAAACTTTTGAGGAATTAAATCCCAGTACGAAGTCAAAAAGCTTAAAACTTTGTTCTCAAGTTAATTACTGCGAAAACTAAAATTTCTTAAATAGACTGTTTTTGAATTCAACAAGTTTGGATGAAATAAATCCAAAAGCCAGTTCACTGAAGGATTAGAGGTTCGTTTGCATATGGTTTCTTTTGCTGTCCACGTGTCAGTAAATATGAAAGTAAAATGACGAACTCAATTTGCACGTTGTCGCACGTAATCTTCTCGAAATAAAAGTCCCTAGGTGCGCGAGCAGCGTGGCTTCTAATCTGTATGATAATATTGTAATTATGGACAGCAAATCCTGCAGCTACTCAATTCCAGTTTAGTTCCCAACTAGTGGCCCGCAGGCCGCGCCTTCTGGCGACATTGCACGAATTGGCTGTTAATGGAGTCATTTGAGATTAAGTGAAGACATTCATATAATTGCCATCAAGTTTGCTGATTGGTTCAATGATTGCTTACCCCAAAGCCAGCTATGTGTGAATTGCTAGCTGGTAACTGCTCTCCGATCTGGTTACCACAACGGTAATGGAATATAAAAACAGGAAATACATATTTATGTTGAAGTGCAGACCAACAACAGACTATCGGGGCAATTTATTTAGGCCTACTATTTCACTTATTTCTTAATGTATATGGTTAAAAGTGCCTATGACTGAGGTTCTGGCTGATATGTACATCTATTACCAGGCAGTACATCTCACTTGACGATATGTGTCAGAGGAAGAACAATTGTTTGTAAGCATCTGAAGTCTGATTAGTGTAATATGTAGCTAGTCGGCGATGTATGCAATGGAGGGAGAAAGGAACTGACCACCCTACCCCATTATCTCCTGGCCTAGTTACCGTATAACTGTTGCATTGTTCGTATCACTTGTGAGGTTAAGTCCCGTCTTCGACCAGTTGACTAAATAGAAAAGAACAAGTTAAAAATTTCCACTTTTGATAGTAGTAAGAGGAAAGAAGTTGCAAAAAAAAAAAAAATATATATATATATAGCATAGGGATAATTCATCAACTAAACATATGTGGTTACTAATAGTATTAAAAAATTATCCCGATTGATATTAACAAGGGTGAATTTTAAATAATTAATATGATTATTAATATTTCTGACCATTCTTTTTTTAGTGGCTTATTTAACGACGCTGTATCAACTACGAGGCTATTTAGCGTCGACAAGCTTGGTGATAGCGAGATGGTATTTGGCGATATGAGGCCGAGGATTCGCCATAGATTACCTGGCATTCACCTTACGGTTGGGGAAAACCTCGGGAAAAACCTAACCAGGTAATCAGTCCAAGCGGGGATCGAACCCGCGCCCGAGCGCCTTAACCAACTGTGCCACGCCGGTGGCCTCTGACCATTCTGAAGTTGTTAGTTACTTGCCTGTCGATTAAGAGTTGCGCTCGAGAGCGGGTTCGATTCCCGCTTGGGCTGATTACCTGGTTGGGTTTTTTCCGAGGTTTTCCCAAACCGTAAGGCAAATGTCAGTAATCTATGGCGAATTCTCGGCCTCATCTCGCCAAATATCATCTCGCTATCACCAATTCCATCAACGCTAAATAATCTCGTAGTTGATACAGCGTCGTTAAATAACCAAATAAAAAAAAAGTTGGAGGAAGTGTTACAAATATGAAATAGGGGTACAAATATGAAATAGTGTGATATACGACCTGAGACGTGTTGTATTCTAGCGGAAGCCTTCCAAATTTCTACGCATTGACACACTCTTTTGCATGATTGTGTTAGTTTGCAGTTAGAAGCTGAACTGTTGAAACGTTTATCATTATTGCGTTTTCGAGGAAAGTGAAAATTTTAGCGGTAAGTTCTTTCCTTCAATATACATCGTTATTCATCAACTTTATAAATATTAATGGTATATATTCTTAAAGGAAAATAATCTACGTTTATAGCAATTTATGTTTAATTATATATTTCGTTTTAAATTATATGTTTTGAGGTTATGACTTACAACATCATTGTCACAAATATGAAATACTAGTATTATTAGTATTCCATCTTTATACCCTGGTTTTCTGTTTCTTTACTAGTTTTGCGCCTGTAGGAGGAGGGAAAACCTCACTTCCAAGAAACTTAGAAAACAGTGGAATGAAAAGGCAATACAAGAAACCATAAAACAAGTTCGAGAAAAGACGTGACAGACGATTAAACTGTATTCAATATTACGGTTGGGAAAACAGCTTCTAATGAAGATATCGAATGCTTGTTCTGTGCTTTTCTTTAGTAGAACCCATTTTGACTTTGCAATTTTGTCAATCTTGTAACTTGTTAATAGTATTCCATATTTTGTCTCTATTTTTATGAAGTAAATATGTTAGATTGTTAGGAAATTATTTTTTTTTTTTTTTAACTTTTATACCATCTTACGAACTTCTAAGTCCGGTGTACCATTCGCAGGGACATTCAACAATAAACAGGACGATACTTTACGTTCAGTATTCAAAACATGTAGGTTCCAAATTTGTAACACTTCCTCTTATGTTTTTATTTTATAATGTATTCTTCAAATATAATTTAGTTACAATAGCTTTGTGATCTCAAAATCATGGTCAAAGACCTCAGTACTATAGTTATGCTTATAAACAGTAGTGTTCGATTCCCGGTCGGGGCAAGTTACCTGGTTGAGATTTTTTCCGAGGTTTTCCTTCAACCCAATATGAACCAATGCTGGGTAACTTTCGGTGCTGGACCTCGGACTCATTTCACCGACATTATCACCTTCATCTCATTCAGACGCTAAATAACCTAAGCTGTTGATAGAGCGTCGTACTATAACCTACTAAAAATAATAAAAAATAAACAGTAAACAAGTTGTCAAAACAATGGTTAAAAACATGATACAGTAATGTTTCCAATTTATCTAAAAATATTTTAAAACCGCCTCAGGATGATAGTTTTTTTTTTTTACTAGGTTATTTAGCGTCTGAATGAGATGAAGGCGATAATGCCGGTGAAATGATTCCGGGGTCCAGCACCGAAAGTTAACCAGCATTTGCTCATATTGGGTTGAGGGAAAACCCCGGAAAAAACCAAGTAACTTGCCCCGACCGGGAATTGAACCAGGGCCACCTGGTTTCGCGGCCAGACGCGGTAACCGTTACTCCACAGGTGTGGACTGATAGATAGTACTGGTATATCCTAATATTACCAAACTAAGAAAAATGTAGATAGGCTATCATTCAATCTAGAGTTCGAAATATCTCTGAATCCATGTCTAGACTTCCTGTTCCTCTTTCTGGAAACAAGCGAAAATATTGATAAAAATGTTCCTGCAAAAAAACTTAAATTCTGTCATATTATACAATTATTATTCTCGATATAAAGTTGATATGGAAAAATGAAGTCAACACATTGTCATACAGTGTTATGCAAATATTTAATTCGTTTAATGGACTGCATAATTAGATTTCTTTGTTTGTTTGTGCAGTTAGTCCCGCCATTTGTATTGGTTTAATACTTCACACGGTAATGTAACATTGGTGCAGTGGCGTGCAGGCATGAAAAATCTCTGTTCTGCGTTCGCTCGTGCAAGAACATAACTGCCATCTGCATATTTTCACGGAAATCATTAGTCAGTCGTTTTAAAATTGTTTTTTTTTTTTTTCACTTTTATAGTAGAATCTACTCATTTACTGTATTATCTATATCTAAATCAGGTTTATTTCAATGTTGCTGCAATCCTCAAAATTAGGAACTCGCTTTGCTTGTTCCCTAAATATTGACTCATGCTTCAAAGTACCTATATATATATATATCATTCTCTCGCTGCTTTGGTTTTTCCTCTCATATTTAAATCACTGTTGCTTCATTATAACCGCATCATCATCTCAATACTATTTCCGGTTGAAAATTAAATTGTACAGAATGTTTCGCAGTAAATAGTTTTCAGATGTGATAGAGGACAAGCAATGAAGTTTATTTTAAAATAAAGTAATGTTCGGAATTACTTCCATATCGAATCGAGATATAACATTATTAAATAAATAACAATTTCCAAGAATCTGAACGTAAAAAGTGACTTGATTATAATTTTCATGTTTATGGTTATATAGTTAATTATTCAGATATTGAAATTGTATTGAAAAAATGTAAAAAGTATTCAAAATTACGGCCGCCATTTTCGACATACAGAGTAAAATGTCCACGATAGAACAACGAATACTTGGAAATATGTTTATGTACTTTTAATGATTGGAAATGTAGAAACAGATCTAACAGAATTTATTTTGTGATATACCGTACAACGAAAGCCAATTAACTGCAATTGTTTCTATGGTAACGGAAATAGCTGAAACACAGTTAATTTAATTTATTGGTCTGACCCAATATTTTGGGTTTGCCCTGCGACATAGAATAGCCCACAATAAAATTTAAAATGAAAAATTATATAAACAGGTTTCAGACAAAAGTGATTAAGACATAAGAAAAAAAATAGAACCAAGTATAATTTATATTGAATGTACGCCATAAAGATTCTGACGAAATATCGCTACATAAAATTTTATTATGGTGGTGACGATGACATCTTGAAGATCTCTCGTCAGCTTGTATTTTTCCCTCCACTTTACAAAGGCTTTCGGAATGGTGCCTCTCGCTCCGAAGAAGAGACCGGTAACTGTGATTTTTTTCTATGTTGTATTTCGCTGATAGGTACTGAATCGTGGGCTCGTAGATTTTCTTTTTCTCTTCGTTCACTTCAGATGGTTGAGTAGCTGAGATTTCAAATCTGATCGTAGGATCAATTATTTCGGCTTTCTGTTTATTCCTATTTATAGCTATGATATCTATCCTACGATTGTTCCCACCATAAGCAATACAATGAACTTCCTCGTGAACGTCCAGATTTTTTGGATCGAAGTGCATATGCGATCATAGAACGTATGGTGTTGTGACGTTTTATTGTGAGTACTTCTCCCTGTGGGCAACTCCCAAGCACATGTGGTAAAGTTTCATACTCACTGCAGTGCCTACAGTAGGTTGTTCCTGTAGAGCGATCGCAATCATTTTTAGCTAACAAGCTCAATGAAGAATTTTGACTTTCAGCATATTACCTCGATATTAAAGCATTTCCGTACACTATTAAGAAGAAATGTTTAATAATTACATGCCCTCTATCACATCTGAAAATTAGGAACATTTATTCTGAAACACACTGTATAAAAATTTTAACTGACTACATCTGTTAAGTTTTTATGCAATAAATGTATCATTACAGTTGTTTTTGTCGCATGGAAACGCGAATTAACAAACAAGAGTTGAATTAAATAAAAGACCCATGGACACGGACGCAACTCAATTGTTGGGTCAACGTACAACCTTGTTTTCACGTGTCGTTAGCCGCCCAGACAAGGCTTGCACACCGCAAGGCATGTCGTCCTTCCCACGCCAGTGAGCCCATTTGTTAGCCTGCAGAGTCGTCTGCAGGCTTCACGCCCCAGTGGACGTTGCTAATAACACGGGGCGAAAACCCCAACAAACTCGACTGGACAGTGAAGTGGGGGCACTTGGCCACGAAGCCGTTGTTAAGAAATCAACACCAGCCCGAAGATGTACTTGGAGATATTGATAAGGGTGATACTTGAATATATATTGAATGCCAAAGTACGATACAATAGTTAAAATGCTGTTAAATACAGGGCGAGCCATATAAAACTTTACAAATTTAATAGCATATAGCTTCTCAACCATTAACAGCAAACGTTTGCAATCTGTTCTTAATTACAGAGTAACTGTGGGAGATTCCTCAGATAAATGTTGAAAATGTCTTCCACAACTGTACACGTCGCACCATATTCCGTGACGTTCTCCGAAGTGTATTCTCGGCAGTGTTGCTGATTTCATTCCTAAAAACCTCACAGGGTTCAGCAAGTGACCGCTGTCTATTCTTGCATACTCTGTCCTTAAGCTAGTCCCACAAAAAGAAATCCGGAGAAGTTAGGTCAGGTGATCTGGGAGGCCGCATTTTTTTTTATTTTAGTCGCGCACCGAAGAAGCTGACTGTAAGTTTCATGGAATCGTTAGACATGTGACATTAGTAGCCTGTCTCCTGTGTCAATCGACGAAATGATTTCTTTTTGGTGATTTCACTAAACGTCCTCTAACATCATCAACACAATCTTGACTCGTTACAGGTCTGTATTTTTTTACTCTCGCTGAGGAACGAGGCAATTGTCTCCAGCCTTCTTTGTAACGATAAAATTGTTGGCCTGGTTGGAACATCGTGCACACAATTGCCTCATTCCTGGTCAAATCGTCCAGAGCACAATGTCCAATATACAGAACGTCCACTACAAAAATATCCACAATTAAAACGTGCAATCAACTAAGGTCACTAGTCAAAATGTTCAATATGTAGAAATGCCCAGAAGTAAAAATATTCGATATACAGGGTGGAAGTGAAATGACCTTACAGATTGAAAGGGACGATGAGATATGAATAGAAAACCTGTATTACGTTTTTGTGATTAAATGCACTGTTAATTAGAAAATTAAGTTCTAAGTTTCAGCAGTGCGACATCGTCGCTAACACACTTTTCTCGTGATACAGATATAAGAGGTCAACGAACTCGGTGTGTGTCACTAGATTAGCTGTTCTCTGGCGCTGTGTTGCAATAAAATCGCATCGTGCAGTGACTTCAAATTAGAGGTTTTTAAAATTAAATTTACTCGAAAACCGTTCACATCATTGAAATACGCCAGAGGGATAAATTATTCTTTATTAGTTTTCCTATCGATATGGACAAAAATCATGATTCTATTCGCAATAGTTATCGAATAGGAGGTTGTTGAGGAAGAAACATTTTTTTTTCTAAAAAAAACTCTTAACTTTCCACCAATATTGATATATTTTTTTGTTACATACAACATGAGCTATTCGCTCTGAAAATCTGCTGGATTATTTCAGTTCCACCCTGTTTATATAAGTACAGTAGTGGCAAAAAAACCGGACCGACCCTTGTAGCTAATTCCAGAGCCTTGTTCACAGTGACAGCACGATAGACTAGTAACTAAGACTTTCGTGGTTCGAATCCTGCCTGGCAAGGAAACTTTTTTTTGTTCCTTATTCAAATTTATTCCCAATACTTTTCGATTGCAGCGATATTTTACTACTTAATTAACTTATTATTCCCAGAACATGAATTTTACCAGCTTATTTTCTAATGGCTTTCGAAATGGGCTACGTCAGCAGTCGAAACTACAACAATTTCAATAGATTACTCGCTATCTTGTGAATGCGGGCGTGGCATGCGCAATGGCTCATTTCGGGGACTTTGATTATTCCGTCGGTCCGGTTTTTTTTGCCACTACTGTACAATATAAAATCTGAGTTCTGAAGGTAGTCTTGATAACAAATGTTATTAGGCACACATTCAAGAGCATCCACAAAAAGCCATGCGTCTACTGCTGTAGGAACTGTAGCCTTTTAGTAAAGGAACATTAAGCCTACAAGAAGCCGAGAAAAATTATTTAAAAGTTTGGAACTATATACAGTAGATAAAAGTAAACACATGCAGTTTCTTCTAACTCTAACAAGTTATTGGACAGCTCTATGGGCATCAAAATTAGTTGAACACTATTTTAGATTTTAAGTAATTTTTCAATGATAACAAAGGGAAATCGTATTTGTTTTTTACCAAAGTTATAAAATTTAATCTCTGTGTACCCTTGATATTACAGAACTCGCAAATAAATCAAACGAGTGGTCACACAGGTTTGTAACTGCTCTCGATGCAGAGATATTACTGCCAGAGGTCTCATACCACTAGCGAGAGTGGTCATACAAGTTACATGAATTCATGTCCTAATTACTAATACCAGTAGTATTCGTATGTGGCTCTTATTCTTGTTAGAGTAAGCATATCAAATTGTCCACACCTGTGGAGTAACGGTTAGCGCGTCTGGCCGCGAAACCACGTGGCCCGGGTTCGATTTGTGGTCGGGGCAAGTTACCTGGTTGAGATTTTTTCAGGGTTTTCCCTCAACCCAATTTTAGCAAATGCTAGGTAACATTCGGTGCTGGACCCCGGACTCATTTCACCGGCATTATCATCTTCATCTCATTCAGACGCTAAATAACCTAAGATGTTGATACAGCGTCGTAAAATAACCTACTTAAAAAAATAAAAGAAATATAAAATTCTGTCATATTTTTCCACCATTGATCCCGGATCGTGTTATCATACTTGCTGTAAAGAAATGCGTATTCTAGGTCAAAAGTCAGTGAAATTTTGTAGCCTAGTGTAATCAGGTAATTCCTATTTCGCCTAGACATACGTATGAAAAATTCGGTTCATTTAAAGTTACTTTATGCGAAGATGCCGAATTATCCAGGACGGACGGACACCTAGAAAGTTAAAAACGCTTTTTATATTCTGTTTCTGCGGAGGAGCTCCCGCGATAAATGATGCACTAGCGCGTTACAGCATGCACGTCCAACTGTTTAAAGACAAATTTATTCTGAATCGCGTAATTCGAATAATCGGCGCAATATTTTGAAGCAAAGTAGGCTCTGTGTCATGCTGGAATCTGCACTGGTGATGTGTCTAGCTTTGAACAGTTTATTTATACAGATGTCTGCTGAATGTGTGACGTCAGCCAAAACAGCGACGAATCGTGAGGTCCATATCGCATAGCAACGACGGCGATGTTGTTTTGTTAACAAGCCGTGTAGTAGCTACGCACTCCCTAATCCCCGCAATTAGCGACTGCATTAGCTGCCTTTTTACAACGTAACGTGATTTGAAGTCAACACATTCGTGCTGTCAGGATGTTGACACGGTTACTGACATGTTAATGCTTCTACGTCTGTCGTTTCATTTCTGTGTATACTCAACTGTTTTTGTAACGTTTCGCCAAAATACACATCTTCTGTGTATAAGTCCTATCTGAACGAAAATAAACTAAGGCACAGATATTCCATAAAAGACCTCGAAAGCCACTAATTTTGGCAGCATGTTAAGGTTTCCATCTCATGAGACAATGGGCACTGAGTAGCAGTAGGGGTGTCAGTCATATATGCTGACCACCTTTATCCCCCCTCCCAAATAACACCTATTAATAATTTCTGTTGGAGGCTGATTAAACTCCAAGTCCATAGTTCGGCCGGAAGAATTACATCAATGGACAAAATCCATGACTCCATCGGGGATCGAACCCGCGATCTTTAGGTTCACAGTACAGCACTTTCATTGAATTCCATCCCCGTATAAGAATGTAGACCTGTATTAATAAAATTTTCATGCCGTTTGTGACTTACTACGCGCTACTCACAATTTTTGAACTGGTTTGTTTGAAATCTGGTACAGTTCTATTATTGGTGGACATATCCTCGTGTCCACACCTGTGGATAACGGTCAGCGCGTCTGGCTGCGAAACCAGGTGGCCCGGGTTCGAATCCCGGTCGGGGCAAGTTACCTGGTTGAGGTTTTTTCCGGGGTTTTCACTCAACCCAATACGAGTAAATGCTGGGTAACTTTCGGTGCTGGACCCCGGACTCATTTCACCGGCATTATCACCTTCATATCATTCAGACGCTAAATAACCTAGATGTTGATACAGCGTCGTGAAATAACCAGCTTTACTTAAAGAAACTCGTATAAATACACAATTTAAGACAGTGTGCTATATATAGCTATTTAACATACGAGGTCAATTATTTGTAAATACTATAATATCTGTATGTTTCACAGGAATGTATTATAAGGAAAAATGTTAGGTGAATAAAAGTACATCGATATGCACTAGTAACTATTTTGTCTTTTTAATACGTTCAGAGGATTTAATTAAATAAAGTACCAAAAATGTAACTTCATTTGTTTTATTTAACATCGAGTTTCATGGGGCCGTGGCAGAAATAACACGAAATGAAATAACAGTGTTGATGCATTAGGAAACGCAAAATTCAGAAAATGCCTGCCTTTTTTAATTCTAAGCTATTCATTTTCATTAATTTTAATCCCTTTTACTTATTTTAACTAGCATTACGTTATTTTTTACCGCTGGCCTATGTATTTGTGTGAAATTCGATATTAAATGCAACAAAAGTAAAATAACAGTTGACTGTAAAAGAAACAAATATAAAATGTTAAATAAAACAAATGAAGTTACGTTTTGGAATGTTATGTAAATATTTCCTCTGCACTTACGAAGAAAATGTAATAGTTCGTTGTGTATTTCGATGTATTTTTAGAACCTTAACATTTTTTTCTTATAAAATTTTTTTGTATACCGACAGTATTCACAAATAATTGGTTTTCAATGTTAAATTTCTGTATGCAGTAAACTCTTTTACACAGAAAAGAGATATACAAATAACAGATTTAAATTATTTTCAAAATAAATGCACAAAAAGACATAAATGGAATAAAAGATAATAGACCAAATAAAGACTCAAAGGAAATAAATCAATATAATGACAAATAGAGAAATGTGGAAGGAAACGAAAGTAAAATATAGAAGCGGGGAGAATAAAAGAAAAAAGTTACAAAGAAGTGAAATAAAATATAGATTTAAAAAGAAAGCACGTACGGTATGTCCAGACAGACAGACAGACAGATATGTTAATTATTTGCAACAAATAACAGGGAAGTTGGAACTGAGTCATCATAGCAAAGATTCGGATCTCGATACGCATTGCGAAACTGCAATAAGAAAGGATTGGGTCGTTCTGGCAACCGCCTTCAGCCGTTATGATTGCCCCACTTCTCACGAAACAGAAGTCGCTGTCAGCAGCTCGTTCTGCCAAGGCATTGATACTGGAGATTTTTTTGTGGCAATATCATTTCCACACACATTTGGCTAATATTCAACACTCTCAAGTGTTCACATCCGTAGAATCTGAAGACAGTTACCATAGAAACAGCCTATAATTTACATCTACTCGTATTACACACTTTCAGGTCATGTTCCTACAAATTTGTTATTCATATGTTTAATTTCCCACTACGAAAAGTGTGCTGTCACGGAGCCTTAAAGACAAATTTGTATTTTTTTTTTTTTTGCAGTTATAAGAAAATGATTCTAGCAGAAAGATATTAGAGAAAAATGTTATGTTTTATTTAACGACGCTCGCAACTGCAGAGGTTATATCAGCGTCGCCGGATGTGCCGGAATTTTGTCCCGCAGGAGTTCTTTTACATGCCAGTAAATCTACACATTTAAGGCTGTCACATTTAAGCACACGTAAATGCCATCGACCTGGCCCGGGATCGAACCCGCAACCTCGAGCATAGAAGGCCAGCGCTATACCAACTTTCCAACCAGGTCGACAATATTAGAGATTATTAAATTATTTTATAACCAGTCTTTTCCTGCATTCCAAGAAATCAGTAATTAGTCACGGTCTAACTGATAAACCGCGTATAATTTTATATGAGACCTTGGATGTATAAGCAGAGTGTAACTACACATGGGAATTGCTGTGCTGTTGTTATGCACACGACGCCCTCTGTTTAAGCGTTGTATACAGAGACAAAATGGCCACCTTTCTAACAGCTCTTCGGATCGATTGTCATTTTATGGTGATGGTTGCCTTGTAACCACAGAAGAAATAAAAAAAGAGAGAATTTATTTATTTATTTATTTGATTATTTATTTATTTGTTCATTTCTTCATTTCTTAATTTGTTTGTTTGTTTGTTTCTTAATTTTATTTTATTTTATTTTATTTTATTTATTTAGTTTAATTATTTTATTTATTATTTATTTATTTATTTGTTTATGTTTCTTTATTTATTTATATTTAACTTAATTCAATTTATTTAATTTAATTTAATTTTATTTTATTTTATTTTATTTTATTTTCTGTAGTTTAATTTTATTTATTTGTCTGTCTGTCTGTCTCTCTGTCTGTTTTGTTTTGTTTGTTTGTTTGCATTTTGTTTTTGTTTTGTTTTGTTTGTTTATATTTAATTTAATTGTATTTTCTTTTCTTTTCTTTAATTTGATTTTATTTTATTTATTCTATTTTATTATTTAATTTGTTTGTCTGTTTGTTTCTTCCTTTATTTATATTTAACTTAATTTAATTTATTTAATTTTATGGAATTTAATTTAATTTTCTTTAATTTTATCTTATTTAATTATTTATTTATTCATTAATTTACACATTTCTGTGCCTAAAGTCTTATTCTTGTTCTCGACTCTTCTCTATCCATCCAATCCATGTCGTTCAGTCTGCAGTCTTTCATCCCTGTTCTGGTCTCTTGTAACCATGAATTTCGAGGTCTGCCTCGAGAACAGAGAATAACTAGAATAATATTGCTGTAGCTGTACTCTTTTATCAAAATATAGCGTGGAAATCGATCAGGCCTACCGCACACCATCGGATGCTATAAAGAATCTCACTTATTCTCTTACATTTCGTAATAAAATAAAGACAAAACTATGGCGTAGTGGTTTGTAATAGTTGTATTGTTATACACGGCGTAGATAGTGATTATTATAAGTCAGGAATTTACACTCGACTTATAAACCAGCTATTTACTGTATGAGGCAGTTAAAGTCTGTATAGGAGTTTGTATTAATAAGACCGATAGCTTCTTAAATTGAATTCTTTTCAAGGATCCTAGAATTTTATTACTTTATCGATATACTAACATTTTTTTTTTCATTTAAAAATTTTTGTAGCCCCCAAATTTTTTTTTTAAGTCCTGTGGCATAGAATTTATTTATTTTCATGACACTAGATTTACTATAAAATTTAAAACGAATTGCTTAAAAAAACTGACGATTTTGAGGCAAAATGTGTAGCATACCTTAATAGCTCATTTTATGCATTTATGTGACTTCCTACTTTAAATAACTAGTTTGTATTAACTGATTTCTCTATCTTAATCGACTTGTCTGACTGTATCAACGGAACAGGCCGAGTATTCTACATGGTGTGACTCCATTTACTGCACATTTCAGTCAACATCTGTATAAATAATAATGCTAACTTCCCTATCACATGCTGAGTCACCGGAAATATATTTTAGTCAACGACTAGAAGAGTATGTCGATTAATAACAAAGACGTGAGTATGGAATTCCCTACTTCAGAGCGCATCTCGTTCTTCAGATGTTATTAATTTCGTAATGTTTGGTACATGTGTGGAGGATGGAATTCCAATAAATTCCTTGCATATTGGTGTTGGAGTCGGGGAATGAAGTTGGAGGTTCGTCGGTTTTAATGAGTTTTGCAGAGCCTGGAGTTCACAAAAAAGTTACAACGAATGTCTGACTAATGTAATTGAAACTTTGTTACGTTTAATATTTATTTGAGAAATAAACGGTGCAGTATATATTGCACAGTTTTTATAGCTATACATCGCATAGTAACTTACGATATACAACGAAATGTGGGAAACTAAATTGCAATACCCTTTAATGTGACAAGATGATGATGATGATGATGATGATGATGATGATGATGGTAAGAAGAAGAAGAACTGAGAGTAAATGCAATGGCTGTAAGATTAAGAATATCATTTCTAAAAAGATATGAAGATGACCGAGAAGAAAATGGGATGAAATATAACTTGAGATGGAAAGAGAAGAATATTCTAAGCATAACTCTGTAGCTTTATGATTGTGCTAACAGATGGAGTTACTTGTCAACAATATGACGCTGAAACGTGTGTTCAGGTTACTGCCCAGCGACAGTCCTGATGTATTTTTATATTTGTGATGATTGGCTAATTAATATTAACCCGGCACACTCACAATCATACAAATTTCCAGTCTAGACACCCAGGGAATTCTTCTTCTTCAAGAAAAATTCACCGAGAGCCGAACCCGGGAATCAAACCCGGGACCTCCTAATCTGGAAGCCAGCATACTGACCAACAGACCAAGGAGGCAGTCAAATTATTATTATTAGTAGTAGTAGTAGTAGTAGTAGTAGTAGTAGTAGTAGTAGTAGTAGTAGTAGTAGTAGTAGTAGTAGTAGTAGTAGTAGTCTGTCATTTAATACGGAATAATAGGTTACGGTGGAATTTCAAAGACTATCCTGACTCCATTATTATTTCTACAAACACGTTTCATCAAAATTTGTCTGTATAGATCATTTGGCTATTCGACAAAATTAATTTATTTTACAGCTAAAAATTGGTCAAATATATAAACGTACTTCACTAATACATCTTCACAAAAATCGATTGAAATTCATAATTGATAGATACGTCTGAACATAATACTAGAAGAAATATCTCACTTCTTCAACTTTGTTACCTGAATCTAAATGTTTTACAACTGAGACACAGCAGGACTTCAAGACCAGTATTCAGTATTTAAAAATATCCAGAGCTAAATAATATACATATTTAAAATTTTGAATACAGAGTAAATTTTATTGTAGTGCTATGGATAGGATTTAATTTGTTACACATTAATTACTATTAACATTATAGGATATAGTATTTATTACTAAGATTATTACTGTCTACTTGATCGCAGTGGCCCTATAATATGACTGTGTGTTAATTTTCTCTCTCTTATCAACTTTATATGTAGTTTTATAAACTTTATTATTATTATTATTACACTGGTCAAAAAAAGTTAAGCATATTTCCAGTTTACCCAATAATACCTGATATTTATGTTTATTTTGTTTTTATGTGGCACGTGTTATGTTTACCAATTCAAACTCTTTCATTTGTTTTAGTCTGCATCACTAGGTAACGTCCAAATCACGGCTAGTAAAGAAAAGCCTGTAATTCGAGCTAAGTTCAGTCAGTGTCATTTTGCTTCATAGTGCTTCATAGTGCAGTACAATGGCTCGGAACACCCTTACAATGGCAGACCGCATCAAAATCATCACTTTGATGGAACAAAACATGAGACAAGTTGATGTTGCTAACATCCTTCATGTGAATCAAAGTATTGTCTGCAGACTGTGGAGAAAGTTCCAGGAAACCCAGTCAATAGCAGATCGACCTTGCGAAAGCCGTCCACGCAAAACAACACCAGGTCAGGACCGGTATGTAAGGTTATCTGCACGTAGGAACCCTATAGCCTCAGCTACAACTCTGCGCCATGACCTGCGCGAAGCCACTGTGTTGTTGTAAGTAGCCAAACTGTGCGCAATAGACTTCATGACATAGGGTTGTATGCTCGAAGACCACTCAAGACTCCAGCACTCCGTCCACATCACAGGGGTGCTCGTGCAAGATGGGCTAGAGCACATGAGAATTGGACACGAGGCCAATGGACCAGAACTTTATTCTCAGACGAAGTGAGAATGGGCCTACACCCTGACAACAACTCTATTCGCGTATGGAGACGAACAGGGGAACGAAATCATCCCTCAATGACCGTGGAACGTCACCAACAGTTTGGTGGTTCAATCTTGTTTTGGGCAGGTGTCATGTTTGGCCGCCGCACACCACTGGTTTCAATAGAGGAAAACATGACTGCTGCCGTGTATGAGAACAACATCCTCCAACCCATAGTAAGTGGTTTTGCAGAGACTGTAGGAGAAGGGTTCACTCTACAGGACGATAATGCTCGGCCTCATCGTGCTCATAGTGTGCAGCGGTATCTTGTAGAACATGGGATCCGAAGAATGGATTGGCCAGCATGCTCACTGGACATGAACTGCATAGAGCATGCATGGAGCTTTCTCAGGAGAGCCATTTCCAATCGTCCACATCACCCATTAACGATTCAAGAACTCAGGAATGCTGCCTTGGAAGAATGGGACAATTTGCCTCAGGAGAGCTTAGATGCATTGGTACTGAGTATGCCCCGTCGCATACAAGAGTGCCTCAGGGTTCGTGGAGGACCAACACGTTATTAAACAGGGTACTGAAAGCACCATTTCCTTTTCTTTGATGATGTACGAATTTCAACTTCCCTTATCAACTGTTGTTTCCAAACAATGCAACTTTTTCATTTCATATTGAGTCCATTGTTAACAAATAGTGTATTTCTACTTTTAAGTTTATTCTGTGGAACCAAGAAACCCAATTATAATTTATCTATTTTATTTTAATTAGTAAAAACCGTTATATGCCTAATTATGCTTAACTTTTTTTGACCAGTGTATTATTATTATAAACTTTTCGCGTACGCCCAGTTAACCTACTATTTTATCTAAGACTACACCCCTCAGTCTTCCATAGCTCACTGTTTATTGTAACGTAACGCCTTAGAGATGCGGCAACATCTCCGACTTCTTTGATTGACGTGTAGTCTAAACAAAACTCGAAAGGCGTTTGGAAGATAATAAGGAAATTTATAAACATGAAGACGACAGCTAGTTTTTTCTAATTTAAGTAATCATGATGTCCGTCGAGTTAGCTCTGTGGTAACGTGTCTGCCTTCAGACTAGCCGGCCCGGGTTCGGTTCTGAAATTTTCGTGTAAAATTTTTATCTCGGGACTAGGAGAGGTGGGAGTGCACGACTTCTAATCACTAGATTGTGCACCAATATGCCTGGGTTAAATCCCAAATCTCTCCGCAGTGCATATGAAGAGAAGGCATATGTCACTGTTGATAGTGATTCGTCCGTCGGACTGGGACGTTAAGCCTGGCGGCCCCATTGATGCTACACTTTGACTCCTATTTGAAGTATGTTTTAAAATGTTTCAAACTAATATTTTTAAGTGGAGACCTGAATTATTTTGATAATAAAGTTAGTAATACGACACACAAAAATGTTCATACCTTATAATAGAAGTTAACATAATGAATCAAAAATATGTCTCTACTGACAAGTAATAAAAATGGATCTTGCCCGTCTTTGAAACTAAGCTCCTCACTTGTCTTGGACTCGCCGTGATATGAACCCAGTCTCTGTTAAGCGTATCTGTATAGAGTTTAAGTTAGTATTGATAAGGATCTGTATTCCCGCTATTTTGGTTGAAAATTCCTGCTGAACCGAGTCATAATGTTTGTATATATCAGGCTGCCCTTAGAGGTAATATTCCAATATATATGCTAAGTTGTCAAGTGTAACATTTCTTGAATCAGACCACGGAGCGTGCTTGCAATAAGAAACACACCATACACTGTCCAATATGCAATTTATATGCTTTATCTTATTACAATTGTCAGCTTTCTTTATAAGCTCCAGTACGTCGGTTCGAACTCTATGGAAGCTGTTTCCTGTGCAAATTGACACTAGAATTGGAAATATCGACAATGTAATTCTACAGAAGATAGATATTTCTGTTGCTTAAACTGTAAGTTACGTCTTTTAATGTGCGCCATTAAAGAACTGCATTTAGTGTAAAATACAGGGTGTCTATAGATTTTGAGAACAATGTAAAAACGGATAAATAAAACACAGCTCAACTTGCTTACAGTGACCAAGGTTAGTGCAACACCTCTTCACAAAGGCAGTAATTAAGAAGTATTATTTTTATTTCTATTAAATAAATGTGATTTATTACATTTGGACCAAGGCCAATAATAATAATAAAAATATTATTATTATTATTATTATTATTATTATTATTATTATTATTATATAAATTAGATTTACTTTAAATGTTATTTTAAGTGATAATGCTTCATTTAATTTAGGATGCTCCCTGTTATTATTATTATTATTATTATTATTATTATTATTATTATTATTATATAAATTAGATTTACTTTAAATGTTATTTTAAGTGATCATGCTACATTTAATTTAGGATGCTCCCTGTTATTATTATTATTATTATTATTATTATTATTATTATTATTATTATTATTATTATTATTATTATTATTATTATTATATAAATTAGATTTACTTTAAATGTTATTTTAAGTGATCCTGCTACATTTAATTTAGGATGCTCCCTGTTATTATTATTATTATTATTATTATTATTATTATTATTACTGTAATTTGCCTTGTGCTGTTGTTTTTGCACGTTAATATTCTAAATAAATAAATAAAATAAATTATTATTATTATTATTATTATTATTATTATTATTATTATTATATAAATTAGATTTACTTTAAATGTTATTTTAAGTGATCATGCTTCATTTAATTTAGGATGCTCCCTGTTATTATTATAATTATTATAATTATTATTATTATTATTATTATTATTATTATTATTATTATTATTATTATTATTATTATATCAATTATATTTAATTTAAATGTTATTTTAAGTGATCATGCTTCATTTAATTTAGGATGCTCCCTGTTATTATTATTATTATTATTATTATTATTATTATTATATGTAAATTATATTTAATTTAAATGTTATTTTAAGTGATCATGCTTCATTTAATTTAGGATGCTCCCAGTTATTATTATTAATATTATTATTATTATTATTATTATTATTATTATATGTAAATTATATTTAATTTAAATGTTATTTTAAGTGATCATGCTTCATTTAATTTAGGATGCTCCCAGTTATTATTATTAATATTATTATTATTATTATTATTATTATTATTATTATTATTATTATTATATGTAAATTATATTTAATTTAAATGTTATTTTAAGTGATCATGCTTCATTTAATTTAGGATGCTTCCTGTTATTATTATTATTATTATTATTATTATTATTATTATTATTATTATTATTATTATTATATAAATTAGATTTACTTTAAATGTTATTTTAAGTGATCATGCTTCATTTAATTTAGGATGCTCCCTGTTATTATTATTATTATTATTATTATTATTATTATTATTATTATTATTATTAATTACTGTTTCTTTTATTAGTTGTGTTTATTATTAATTGTCATTATTGAGTGTAATTAGTTACCACTGCCACCGGGTATATACCCATTTGCAGTGTGAATAAATACATACATACATTATTATGATGATGATTATTATTATTATTATTATTATTATTATTATTATCATTATTATTATTATTGTGGGCCAAGGAGACTGGCCACCCTACCTCATTATTCCCAGGCTTAGTTGCCTCATGAGTGATGCCTTATTGGTGTAATTTATGTGGTTCAGATCTGTCTTCGGACTGTTGGCTAAACAATAATATTAATCGTAATGATACATCATGGTGATCATAAAGATGTGAATGATCAAGAAAATAACTAACATAATAGTCATTTTTCACACATAGAAGATCGAACTCTTGTCTCCGTAAAGAATAGCTGTGACATAAAGCGAAAAATAGTAAATATTCAAATTAACCTAGGCGTAACTACCTGTCAAGTTTATTTTTATAAATTTCTTTGGTATCTTCCAAACGCCTGTCGACTTGTGTTTAGACTACACGACAGTCAATCGAGTCGGAGATGTTGCCGCACATCAAAGGCGTCAAATTGAACAGTGAGCTCTGGAAGGCCGAAGGAAGAGAATTTTAACTCCGTTCAATACATGCGACGGACACGTCATTTCAGTTTTCTAAGATCCCAGCTGACAAGGTTAATTTGAAACGGATGATTAAATTAGTGGAGAAAGGTGAAGATATATGCCAACTTCAAAATATACGCGTGACAGTTAAGTAATAATTTCATTTAATTTCCATGGCTACGCAATAGCTGCATTGCAGTTTTGTCTAGGTATGGGTTTTAAGAAGAAATCCATGATTCATTCAAGTCATTTAAAAAAGAATTATTTTTAAATACGGTACTTACGAAAATTGTGAAAACCTCTTTTACGTATGTATGATAATCATGGAGGTTTTTAATAATGTCTTTATTTTATTGAATAAATTGTCTCCTATTGGAATAGCTCACTATGACTCGGTATGTACACATTTTTTTAAGATACAAAGAAAACAAACTTACAAATAAATTGAAAATAACATAACATAAGTAAAATATATGGATTTGGGATACAGAAACTTGATTTTAAGGAAAGATGTGATAATTCAACATTTGACTCCATTTTTTCAGAACATTAGTCACAAAAAATAAATTAATTAAATTGTTAAAAATATTTAATTACTTATTTTTAACTTAATGTGAAAATCATTAAGATTTTTTATGATTTATTTTAATTTAATATGGAGAACATGATTGTATTTTTTTTTTACTTATTTTTAACTAGATATGAAAATTTTGAAGAATATTTAATACTTTATTTTAATTGCTTAGAAATATCGTAAAGTATTTTTAATCTTTTATTTTTAACTACGTACGAAAACGGAAAACGGTAAAGATTTTTATAGTAATTTATATTAACTGCACATCAAAATCTTGAATATTAACAATTTATTTTAACCCTTAATTATGTACGAAAATCGTAAAGATTTCATAATAATATATAAGTATATGTATTAAATACGTAAAAAAAGTTTAATAATTTATGTTATCTATGTACGACGATCGCGAACACTTCTTATGCAATGAAACCTGTAAGTTAATAATTTCCTTATCACAGTACCATTATTATTATTATTATTATTATTATTATTATTATTATTATTACATATTACATATTATACATAACACCTACCTTAGAATTCCCGTGAAAGGTTTTCGTGGTCAAAGAATTTTCTTCACTAAATTATTTAAATCCCTTTCTCCAATAGCCAGGTGTATTAAAAGTGCCAATTTGCAAGATCTGATTTGATTTTACTTATGTATGATATTCCTTACTTGTTATTTAATATCTTTTATTATTTGTTAGATATTGCCATTTATTTTGTTGTATTTGGTGAATGGCTGATGTTGACCATTATATTGATTGTATTCATCTCACTGCCATTTCTGTCATTCATTCTCATAATCATTTGTTCTGTTTTGTTTTCTTTTTTATTTGTGCTAAACTGTAATTGGCTTTGTGCTGTTGTTTTGCACATTAATATTCGAAATAAATAAATAAATTACTTACTTACTTACTTACATACTTACTTACTTACTTACTTACTGGCTTTTAAGGAACCCGGAGGTTCATTGCCGCCCTCACATAAGCCCGCCATATTATTATTATTATTGTTATTATTATTATTATTATTATTATTATTATTATTATTATTATTTGCGCATTATTACTACTGTTACTACTAACGCTACTACTTCTGCTACTACAGTTTCTACTACTTCTAATACTGACTATCACTGCTACTACTATTACTGCTACTACTGCTGTTACTGCTGCTACTGCTATTATTGCTACTACTGCTATTGTTACTACTGTTGCCACAACTACTGCTACTACCGCTATTACTGCTACTGCTACTGCTACTACTACTACTGTTACTGCTACTACTACTGCTATTACTGCTACTGCGAGTACTAATGCTGCTACTAATATTGCTGTATTTTTAGTACTATTACTACTAATACAAGGGAAATGAGATAGATTTATAGTGAAAGAATGTGAGTTATAGTGAATGTCCTAAATTGCTTGTAATAGGGTCTAGGCTAGCGATTTGAGGTTAACACAGTAAGTACAATTCTACGGAATAATAATGAGTGTAACTGATGTTTTGTTATTTGAAATATTGTATCAGTGAAGAAGTGTGTTGATAGTTTATAGTGGTAGTGCAAAGTATTTGAACAGTGAAATGTTTTTGAAGTGTTAGTGAAATCAGGATTGTGTCAGTGAAATGTTTCATAGTTCCAGTGCAGTGAGTGAATTGATAGCGAAATGAGTGTAGTGCTGAAAGGTACTTGTACAGGTATGAACATATCATAATATATACTCGTGGCTTAAATTCGAACTTAATGTTGAAATATAAATTATATTTACTTTAATTAATTATGTTATATTAAGTGATTGTGCTTAATGTAATTTAGGAGCTCCTTGTTAATATATTACATTATTGATATTATGAATTGTAATTTATTAGTAATGTAATTATTGAGTGTAATTAGTTACCACTGCCACCGGGTATTTACCCACTTGCAGTGTGAATAAATACATACATACTGATACCAAATGAAGTTTGTGCCCCACGTGTAGTAATGTTATATCTGTGTAATTACGTAACTCATTACATTTTAGTTAAAATAGTTGTTGAACCGAATACTGAATGCCTTTGTCACGTTTGTACAGAGCGGCCAACTCCTCCGCACAGTGGCAGATGTTTTTTTCGAATTTAACACCCTGCACGTGACAGGATGGGGGAGATGACATGCACATGGGCATTTGGTGACGTATGAAACCGGTTAAAAATACGAAACAAGAGGACATTGTTACTGACAGTGTCAGCTTTGCAGGTTTAATGAATTGTTACAGCGTTATAACAAACGACTGGAAATGGTTTTCACATTTAAACGGCAACGAAGTTGATTAGTCCAGCTAGAATTGGATGAAATAAATTCAGTAATTGATTATAACGACAGAAACATATATTATTATTATTATTATTATTATTATTATTTATTATTATTTATTATTATTATCATTATTATTATTATTATTATTATTATTATTATTATTATTATTATTATTATTATTAGGGCTAGGATTTTGATGACCTATAAATCATGAAAAAATGTCCTAAAACAATGCATTTATGAACTAAAAATGTTTCAAAAATGTCCTTAAAAATGCCCTAAAAATTGATCTGACATAATTGGCTTAGTAGGAATATTAATATTTAGACTTACTTACTTACGTACTTACTTACTTACTTACTTACTTACTTACTTACTTACTTACTTACTTACTTACTTACTTACTTACTTACTGGCTTTTAAGGAACCCGGCGGTTCATTGCCGCCCTTACATAAGCCCGCTATCGGTCCCTATCCTGAGCAAGATTAATCCAGTCTCTATCATCATATCCCACCTTCCTCAAATCCATTTTAATATTATCTTCCTATCTACGTCTCGGCCTCCCTAAAGGTCTTTTTCCCTCCGGTCTCCCAACTAACACTCTATATGCATTTCTGGATTCGCCCATACGTGCTACATGCCCTGCCTATCTCAAACGTCTGGAGTTAATGTTCCTAATTGTCAGGTGAAGAATACAATGTGTGCAGTTCTGCGTTGTGTAACTTTCTCCAATCTGCTGTAACTTCATCCCTCTTAGCTCCAAATATTTTCCCAAGCACCTTATTCTCAAATATCCTTAACCTATGTTTCTCTCTCAAAGTGAGAGTCCAAGTTTTACAACCATAAAGAACAACCGGTAATATAACTGTTTTATAAACTCTACCTTTCAGATTTTTTGACAGCAAACTGGATGATAAAAGCTTCGCAACCGAATAATAACAGACATTTCCCATATTTATTCTGTATTTAATTTCCTCCCGAGTATCATTAATATTTAGACTAGTAATTAAATTAAATTCTAGTATCAACATTCAAATTTATTTAATTTTACATAATTTTTCTAAGTAGTACACTTTAATTAATTATTTTACCTGATGTAGTTCCACGTAGTTCACCACAAGGCCACTCTTATCCGGAACTAGCAGGTATAGAGGAATCTATATTGAAAGGGTGGTTGGACTGATCCATTGCATGGAGGTATACTACGTTAAAATGACAAAATTTGTGTACAAAACAATTAAAATAATATACAAATTAATGTGTATTAATTGAAAAATATCAAAGGAAATAAACAATATTTTACATTAATAATGGAGATTTATGGCCAAAATTAAATTAATACCCCAAAAATGACCGAATAAAACAAAAAAAATGCCCTTATGAGTTGTAAGAGGTAAAAAATGCAAAAAAAAAGTCCTAACAAATATGTTTTAAAACACTCAGTTTATCATGTAACATATAAATACTAAAGCAGCTATGTTTCTGGCTTGCTAGAAAAAAGATGCAATTTCATCAAAATCCTAGCCCTAATTATTATTATTAACATCTGTATCTGTTTAATTCATTTCATCACGTGTTCAGTCCATTCAAGTCATAATTTTAGATATCAACTCGTCTTGTCTTTCCCACAACCCTTTTTCTGTAATTTTGCTTTCCTTCCGTGACTAACTTCATTCTTTCCTTTGTATCACGTGTTCAAATAATTTCCAAAATCACGCAAAGTTGGAACAACTAGATCGTACAAGATAATTATATCTTAAAGAAGTAGACAAATGTGAAGCATTTATTGTCAAATACAGTATGGCCCAGAATAAAATATACCGAAACTATGCAATATCAATCAGTAATATATGCATGTTGTAAAAATTCTCCATTATTCCTTAGACATGTTTCGTAACGCTCCTGAAGGTTACTGAACATATTTTGATTGTCACAACATGTCTGATGTTCTGATTCAGCTCAGTGATGTTTGTGGGTATCGGATCTCTGTATACACGCTCTTACAGGAAACCTCCCCACAGATATACATCAGGGTGGGTTAGGCCAGGGGAATTTACAGGAAAGGGATGTTATTGATGGTGGATCTTCATGAAACTCCTCTTCATAAAGTTCACATACCTCTTTCTTTCACACTAGCTTCGTCACCTCGATCAACTGCGCATGAACGAAAATAACGCTGTATGGGGAATTCCTTTTCTTGGGTACTGATTATGTTTCTTCCACAGCCTTCTTTAGCAGCAACTGAAGTAACAGTCAACAATGTCGCCAATAATAATTGTTTCTCACTGAGCTGAGCGTGTAACATATACTTCGGTATACTTTATTCTGGGTCATACTGTGGAAAGCCTACATCTTAAGAATTAATTAGCAATGAATATATTGTGTAAAATATCTAGATATAACTATTAATAGATATGGTAGATTTTATCTATCACGATAATTGCGAAATTTGCCCAAATGCTGTTAAAATAAGTAATTTTATGTTTAAAAGCAAGCTGAGTATATTATTGTAGTTTTTAAATCCGTTATAAAATGCAAAATATAGGCTTACGTGTTTCTGTGAAATAAGAGCGAAATTATGTTTTATGATACATTTTTGTATTCTCTTTAATCAAAATCTATATCAAGTTCCCATCACTTACAGGTTCTAGTATTTTTTTCAAATAGTTTGGTCAACCTCATGTTAACTTCTACAGTATGAATAAAACAAGAATATGACCTACCTGATATCCTCTTTGCTGTTATATGTAGGGGAGAGTCGGGTAGTATCGGACATCGGGTAGTATCGGACAGTGCGTTTCTTTCATGTACCACCATATGGTAGTACCTGAATGACATGGTTACTTTTCTCTATGCGACATCACAGAAACGTAACCATGTCAATCAGGTACTATCATCGTGTGGTAGATGACAGAAACTCACTGTCCGATATTACGCGATGTCCGATACTACCCGACTCTCCCCTACCGTTATCTTTCATTTTCAACTTATCTGTCTAGTGCTGATGGTAGAGTATTGGCTGCCTTTACGATCTCTATGTATCCATTGTTCACTTACAGTTGTACGTCGTAACTGGCTATTGTGATCGAATAAAGAGATGGTCATTATAAAATCACATCTTATCTTTTTGCATATTTCTCAATATCAACAATATCATTGTAATTTTACATCTTCTTTTTTTAAATTTTTATTATTTTCAAGAATATTTACACCAGATCTGGAGGTTCTGGGTTCGATTCCCGGACACCGCTCTCGGTGAATTTTTCTTGAAGAAGAAAATTTACCTGGGTGTTTGGAGTCTGGAAATTTGTATGAATATGAGTGTGTCGGGTTAATATTAATTAGCCAGTCATCAAAAATATAATATATCAGGACTGTCGCTAGACAGTAACCTGAACACACGTTTCAGCGTCACATTGTTGACAAGTAACTCCATCTGTTAGCACAACCATAAAGCACAAATAGATGCTATGGAGTTACCAACAACGAAAAAAAAAAGAATTTACACTCGAAAATCTAGAAAATGCACGTATTAACACACTGAAGACATTGAATATCTACTAGCAAACTTTTCATAAAATGTTTCAACCAAAAACTATACAAATCATAATTTTTAGATTGGAAGTTCTATAAAATACAGTGCTAAATTTTTAGTTCTAAAACCTATCATCTCTACCTATTAACATAATTTTACTTTTAATTGACTTATTTTGCGGCGCTTCATCAACTGCTATGTTTATCTAGCGTCTGAGTGTAATTAAGGTAATAATTCCAGAGAAACGAGTATAGGGTCCAGGATCTAAAATTACCCAGCATTTGGTTTTTGTTTTTGAGGGAAAACCCCGGAAAAAAACTCAACCAGGTAACTTGTCCCAACCAGGATTTCAACTCGGACCCGCTCGTTTCACGATTAGACAAGCTAATTTGACTTTTAATTATCACATATTAATAAAAAAAATTTTTGGGGTATCTTGCAAATTGTTACATTGTAAAATATCGTCGTTTTAATTTTAGTGATATTGAGGAGCCCTATTTGTAGGCAAACGCACGGCAGCTAAAAGGAGATAAAAACTATTGTACACGTGATAAGTAATGATCAACCTATTAAACTATTCAATAACCTTAGCTCTCCTAACAAATTCAATGAAGGTGGTGCAGCTATATTATAATATGTTCATAAAAATCACCATATTATTCTATTAAAACTTTATTAATTAAAAAACTCTTCGTGTGCCTAAGCGACGTAGCTCAGGTGGTAGTAGTGATGTAGAGCTGTCCTCGGGTGAGAGTTCGATTCCCGCTTGGGCGGCTTAGCTGAATGGCAAGTAATCAGATGATTCCTAATACCATATCGATATTGACAATTCCATAGACGCTAAATAACCTAGTAGCTGGTACAGCGTCGTTAAATAATCTAGTAAAATACGAATAGCCTGAATTATATTTGATAATATTCCTTCCATACTGAACTTCATAGTAAGTATAGGCTTATTTCGTGATATCATGACTTGCACATACTTGGAGACATGAATGCTCGGGTTGTGTGTAACCTTCCTGTCGTCTGTCCAGGACCAACGGGCCCTCCTGGTGCCGTGGATCCTCACCGTGCTGCTCACCCTGTTCGTGGACCTGACGCACAGTGTCTACCTCTTCGTCCTGCAGACGGTAAGCTCCATTACCACAAATACATCATTTCACTATCAGAATATTTCCTGCTTTTTACGGTCAGAATTTAATGCTATGGAGAATATGAAATACTTAGCTTTGTTTACTGTCCAAAGTGGGTTCCTTTAGATTTGAATGTAGTAATATAATCTTATGAAATATATCCGAAAATTTTATTTTTTTTTTTCTCATCATTAAAATACAAATGAAATCTTTGTTTACTGTCGAAAATGGGTTCCTTTAGATTTGAATGTAATAATATAATCTTATGAAATATATCCGAAAATTTTATTTTTTTCTCATCATTAAAATACAAATGAAATCTTTGTTTACTGTCGAAAGTGGATTCCTTTAGATTTTAATGTAATAATGTAATCTTATGAAATATATCCAAAAATTTTATTTTTTTTTCTCATCATTAAAATACAAATGAAATCTTTGTTTACTGTCGAAAGTGGGTTCCTTTAGATTTGAATGTAATAATATAATCTTATGAAATATATCCGAAAATTTTAAATTTTTTTCTCATCATTAAAATACAAATGAAATCCAAAAAAATCTTAATGGACCGAGACGTGACTTTTCCAACATTTCAACATATAATTTTAAATTGTGTTTTTGTCTGGAAATAATAAACGTCTGCATGGCATTTTACATGTAAATTTAGCATATTCTAGTGAATAAATATGGAAAAGTATAGTAGTGGCAAAAAAACCGGACCGACCCTTGTAGCTGATTTCAGAGCCTTGTTCACTCCAGAGCACGATAGACTGGTAACTAAGGCTTTCGTGGTTCGAATCCTGCCTGGGAATGAAATTGTTCCTTATTCAAATTTATTCCCAATACTTTTCGATTGCAGCGATATTTCACTACTTAATTAACTTATTATTCCCAGAACATGAATTTTACCAGCTATCGAAAAGTATTGGGAATAAATTTGAATAAGGAACAAAGAAAAGCTTCCTTCCCAGGCAAATTCGAACCACGAAAGTCTTAGTTACTAGTCTATAGTGCCCTGCAGCGAACAAGGCTCTGAAATCCGCTACAAGAATCGGTCCGGTTTTTTTCGCCACTACTGTACATTTAAATTCGTTAAATAGTTTGATCACAATAAAAATCTTAATTCAGGATAAACATTTAAAAGTAATTAAAGAACCTCGCACTAAAGTCCAATATCTCAATATATGTCTGTGCCCGGGAGGGAAAAGGTCTTAAGACAATTTTTTTTGTGAAAATGAAATTTTTATAATATAGAAAGGAATAAAGTATTAAAATAAATATTATTAAGTCCTTTATTCGATTCAAGAAGCACTTACACATTAGGTAACGCTCTATAGATCCAGTCAGAAGTCTTATTTGACTTTAACCGTTTTACCAGATGGTAGACAATTGTTTCCGTTTCCAGAATATATAAAATTCTCATTTTCACAAAAAATTGACTTAAGACCTTTTTCCTTCCGGCCACAGACTTATTATCGTATAAAAACGTCTTTGTGCTGTTTTCGTTTCTCTCTGTTATGTATCCTAGCAACAAGATTAAAACTGTACATTATTTCGTATTACGACAAATTTATATCGCTTCTAAAATATTCCCAAAATGTCATTTTATTCAGGAGTTGCCAGCCTTAAACTTGTATCTTAGCAACAAGGCTTCGGACCTACGGTTTCCTCCTAGATATTCTCAAATGTCATTTCATTCAACTTTAAACTCGAGACATTCAGTATGTGATGCGCTCTTGTTTTAAGAGCCTTACTCGTGTTGAGCAGGTCGTAAATGTTTTACAGGCTAGGAAATATCGAATTCGTTTATTGAAGCTTTAAAATGTCTTTAATTTTATGGCTGCTCTTTTGGAGTTGATATCGCTGAACTTCGAGCAGCCAGACAAGTGTGGTCTTCCAGTGCTGTGTAAGACATCCACGGACGCGTTACCGGAGATTTGTTTCCATTGTTTACGCGTCCATCTTCTGTCTTACACAGCCCTCTTGTAACCCCCTTTCAATCATCCTTTCTTTTCTTCTTCTTTCATTGCACTCTTTCGTTTTTGTTTAACCGCTTTTCGTAGCTTGTACTCCTTTGACGGACCAAATTTAAGGGGCTACATCCACCCAAGGACAAAACCAAATAATTTTTCTCAGACACCAGTGAGTTTATTAAACTCAGAATTGACGTGATAAATATTCATTGTCTCTACTTTAACAAACATATTAAGATATTAAAAATAATTTCTAATTGCTGGCAATTAAATATGAAAAATGGCGCCTATGAAATATGTAGTGAAAAAGCGTTTCACATCTAATGTTCGTATTTGTTGCAATATGTATTTAAGATTCCTCCTACCATCTATTCTAATACATATATGAGAGTATTTTATGTATCTGTGGGATATTTTTCATGAATACCGAATTTTGCAACTTTTAGGATAGATAGTAGATTATGTTATTTAAAGTATTCATGTTACAAAACTAATTTTGGTAGTAAAATGCTACTCCATCCATTTGCCAAATTTTGTACTTTTACACACACTTCAGAAATATTTTATAGGCTACAGAATGTTCAGAAAGTGTGGAATATTACTCATAACATCTTACATTTTAATTTTACAAAAAAAAAAAAGTTTTGTACAAACGCTATTGGAGATAAACTATACGATATGGTATCAGTGTTACAAAAAAGTTGGTTATTCAGACATATACAATGTGTGACAGTAAACTTTATCTATTTAAATAGCACCCTATATTAACATTTTTATTATATTTTAGGTATGAATGTGTAGAAATTTAACCCATTTACCCGTTTCATGTCTTTTAACCATTTATTAAACTTGTTTCGTGGACTTCGAACTTGAGACAGAAAAGTATGTAAAATCATGTTGAGTAGGCTATAAGACTAAACAAAACACTATCACTAACCAAACTTGATAACATGCTCAAAATGAGAACTATTCACAACCAAAGTCCATCCACCCATCCATCTATCTGTATGTCTGTCTGTCTATCCATCCATCCACTTACAGTATCTACCTACCGACCCACCCATCAACCTACCTGTTCATTTCTCCATTTGCTTTATTTATTTTTTTAAACGTTTATTTACTTTTTTACTCGTTTATTTATATATTCATTTATTTACATATTTATTTATTTTCATTTATTTACTTGTTTCTTTGTTTATTTATTTATTTACTAATTTGATTGTTTACCGGTATTTATTTATTTATTTATTCTTTATTTATTTATTTTATTTTTATTTGTTCTTTGTTTATTTATTTTATTTATTTATTTATTCCTTGTTTATTTATTTATCTGTTCTTTGTTTATTTATTTGTGTATTATTTACTTATTTATTCTTTGTTTATTTATTTATTTTATTATTTATTTATTTGTTCTTTATTTATTTATTTGTTGTTTGTTTATTTATTTATTTATCTGTTTTATTTATTTGTTCTTTGTTTATTTATTTATTTATTTGTTCTTTGTTTATTTATTTATTGTTCTTTATTTAATTATTTGTTCCTTATTTCTTTATTTTATTATTTATTTATTCTTTATTTATTTATTTTATTATTTATTTATTTGTTTATTTATTTATTCGTTCTTTATTTATTTATTTATTTATTTATTCTTTATTTATTTATTCTTTATTTATTTATTTGTTCTTTGTTTATTTATTTATTTGTTCTTTGTTTATTTATTTATTTATTCCTTGTTTATTTATTTATCTGTTCTTTGTTTATTTATTTGTGTATTTGTTATTTATTTATTTATTCTTTGTTTATTTATTTATTTTATTATTTATTTATTTGTTCTTTATTTATTTATTTGTTGTTTGTTTATTTATTTATTTATCTGTTTTATTTATTTGTTCTTTGTTTATTTATTTATTTATTTGTTCTTTGTTTATTTATTTATTGTTCTTTATTTAATTATTTGTTCTTTATTTCTTTATTTTATTATTTATTTATTCTTTATTTATTTATTTTATTATTTATTTATTTGTTTATTTATTTATTCGTTCTTTATTTATTTATTTGTTCTTTATTTATTTATTTATTTGTTCTTTATTTATTTATTTATTTGTTCTTTGTTTATTTATTTGTTCATCGTTTATTTATTTTATTTATTTATTTATTTGTTCTTTGTTTATTTATTTGTTCATCGTTTATTTATTTTATTTATTTATTTATTTATTTATTTATTTATTTATTTATGTGTTCTTTATTTATTTATTTATTTGTTCTTTGTTTATTTATTTGTTCATCGTTTATTTATTTTATTTATTTATTTATTTGTTCTTTGTTTATTTATTTGTTCATCGTTTATTTATTTTATTTATTTATTTATTTATTTACTTATTTATTTATTGTTTGTTTGTTTATTTATTTATCTACCTTTCAGCCTCATCTCCCACATATTTCTTCGTTTCACAAACAGTGTGTAGGCTATGTAATAGGCTGACCCTTACTTAGTAGTAGCCGAATATCGATCCCGTTGGCTTCCCGCAAGGTCAGGGATCTTCCTCTCTCAGACGTCTGTCACTGGAGCAGAGCTGCTCTGTAAAGGATTTGCATCTTATTCGCATATCGACCGGCGCGGCGTCGCATAAAATACCTTCCTTCATTCATTCACCCCCCCCCCCTCGTATAAAAGTTTTACTACTTAGCGCTACTATTAAAATTTGATTAAACTTATATTTCTTTTGGCGACATGGGTGCACAGAGTTCCAAGGACCACGCTTCGAACTGACGGTACCAAGCCGACAACTTCTTAGAATGAAGAAATGGGTCTTGCATGTGCCCACCCCTGTTACAATCACCAACTCATCATTGTATCATCCACATTATCATCAACATCATTCCCGGTCAGGGCAAGTTACTGGTTGAGGTTTTATCCAGGGGTTTCCCTCTACCCAATATGAGCAAATGCTGGGTAACTTTCGGTGCTGGACCCCGGGCTCATTTCACCGGCATTATCACTTCCATCTCATTCAGACGCTGAATAACCTAAGATGTTGATAAAGCGTCGTAAAATAACCTACTAAAAATCATCATCATTATTATACATAGTACCACAAGAGCTCGCATCTTGTTGATAATAATTCACGAGCATTTAGCCTAGTGGTTTTGTAAAAGTCATGAGAACGCGCGTGATAATTCAATAAGACTATTTCACGAATAATAATAAATAAATAAATAAATAATACAAAGAACATAACACAGTTATATTACTATTGAATAATAGTAATATACGTTACAAGAGCGGTATGTTGACGTTTTCATGTTCGAGGAAAAGATTGAAAAAGCGAAACGTAGTTGAGCTTTTTTAATTTCCGAGAACATGAAAACAAACATACCGCTCGTGTATCGTACATTATTTTGTGCGAAGATCGTTTATTACATACCTGAAAGAGAAATTTCTAATTAGTTTCAATGAAATCTCCATTTTGGTTTCTGTTCAATGACGGCAACTTTGGAAAACAAATATCTCTATCTTCAACATTGTTCCTATAAAATGTTTTCTGTGTTTACCATACTCCAGCAGGCCGTGATATACGTCTGTCTCCCCCCCCCAGTCTATAAATGCGAACTTAAAACAAATGGTAAGGTTATGTAATGATTTAGAGTTTACTTAATTTTTGCAAATATTTAAAAACAATAATTAACAGTGCAATTTAGGTGAAATTGCAGTGGTAAGTTTCCAATTTATAATTATTACTATATTGAAAGTCTTTAAAAATAATATGTTAAAAGCCTAAAGCAGTAAAATGAATATGACGCTTAAGCGGTAAGAATAGGGAAATTGTTATGTGTGTTACGTTGGGAATACTGAATGTGGTATTTCACACTTACCGCATATTGGTTTTGTGCGGAAAGCAAGCAAATACGCACGATCTCGCAGAAAATATTTTATACACCAGCGTTATAAACAATCATTAACGTTTGTGAAAATCATGCATAACATGCCACATTATTGTACTAGAGCCGTAAAATATTACCATGGCAACTAAAACGTCATGACTTCTATTATGAGATATAACTTGTGCCATAATGTTTACATTATGAAACGATTTGCCATGCTACAATATTTAATACATCATTGTTGTCATAGCAACCCCTATAGAAAACCTATATTACGTTTTGTGATTAAATGCACGATTAATATTAGCAAATTGAATTGCAAGTTTCAGCAGTCTGGCAACATCGCCGCTAGCGTACTGTACTTCTCTTTCTTCTCGTAATACAGATGTAAGAGGTCAACGAAATCTGGTCTATCTGCCTTAGTGAACTATCTCTCAACTCCCTCTCTGGCTACAATTTTGCAATGTGTTCGCATCGTTCAGTGCCTTTAAATTAGTAGTTTTTAAATTAAATTTACACGAAAACCGTCCACGCTATTTAAATACACCAAAGAGATAAATTAGTCTTTATTAGATTTTCTATCGATATGGATAAAAATCACGATCCTACTTGCAATAGTTACTGAATAAGGGGGTGTTTAACATTTGGGAGAAAACTTTTTTTTTAAGAAAACTATGGACTTTCTACCAATATGTTATTATAAGTACACTTTTTTGTTACTTACAACATGACCTATTCGCTCTAAAATCTGCAGGGTTATTTCACTTCCACCCTGTATATCATTTTCTGCAATATAGTTGCATGTTACTCTTAATTGACGGTCGTAGGTTCTAGTGAAAAAATAATCTCTTATTGAGGCCCACTGTCTACTTTTTCGATGGATCCGAAATTAATTTCTGATATAATAAACTTAAATTTATTCTGAATAAATATGCATAATGTAATATGTTCGAAACTTGAAAATTTACAAATTTCATTAATACTAATCGTTTAATATGTTCTAAGTAACGTGTAATTTAAATTTCAGTGTGTAGAGATAGAACGCGTCCTAGAGCCAAATCAGCATATAGAGAAACATGAGGAAGCGAGTTGCATTACAGAGTGGGGTATCTTGTGATTTGCATGGCATACCTTGGCTTAGTTATTAGTGTAGCTACGAGGTGAATATTTAAATGAGGCAATCACATCAAAGGGAATGGGACTGTAGGGTAGAGTGTGGATATAACTAACATCGCGAATATTTAAACTGCTGAAAAATGAGTTCGTACTAATAAAGCAATTAACAATCTTCATTTGCATGAAGTATTTCCAGCTCTTACGCTCTTCAGTATTACACAGTGTTCCACAAACTGTGGCACGCAAGCATTTAGAGTTATACAATGATTAGTAATTGATAGTTCTTTATTATACACGCTACTCAGATATCATGAGAGATAAAAATTATAATAATAATAATAATAATAATAATAATAATAATAATAATAATAAAAGTAATACAAAGTATATGATTTTGTCTCGTGACGAGAATATTGTACGAAATGGAAATATAAAAGTTGGAAATTTATCTTTTGAAGAGGTGGGGAAGTTAAAATATTTTGGAGCAACAGTAACAAATATAAATGATACTCCGGAGGAAATTAAACGCAGAATAAATATGGGAAATGCCTGTTATTATTCGATTGAGAAGCTTTTATCATCCAGTCTGCTGTCAAAAAATCTGAAAATTAGACTTTATAAAACAGTTATATTACCGGTTGTACTTTATGGTTCTGAAACTTGGAGTCACACTTTGAGAGAGGAACATAGGTTAAGGTTGTTTGAGAATTAGGTGCTTGGGAAAATATTTGGGGCTAAGAGGGATGAAGTTACAGGAGATTGGAGAAAGTTACACAACGCAGAACTCCACGCATTGTATTCTTCACCTGACAATTAGGAACATTAAATCCAGACGTTTGAGATGGGCAGGACATGTAGCACATATGGGTGAATCCAGAAATGCATATAGAGTATTAGTTGGGAGGCCGGAGGGAAAAAGACCTTTAGGGAGGCCGAGAAGTAGATGGGAAGATAATATTAAAATGGATTTGAGGGAGGTGGAATATGATGATAGAGACTGGATTAATCTTGCTCAGGCTAGGGACCAATGGCGGACTTATGTGAGGCCGGCAATGAACCTCCGGGTTCCTTAAAAGCCAGTAAGTAAGTAATAAAAGTAATAATGATTTATTGATCTGGTCGATTTATTTATTTATTTATTTATTTATTTATTTATTTATTTATTTATTTATTTATTTATTTTATTTATTTATGTATTTATTTAACAAAGATACATATTGGTTTTTTTATTTAAAAATCACTCTAGACCCCCAGAAATGCATATAGAGTGTTAGTTGGGAGGCCGGAGGGAAAAAGGCCTTTAGGGAGGCCGAGACGTAGATGGGAAGATAATACTAAAATGGATTTGAGGGAGGTGGGATATGATGATAGAGAATGGATTAATCTTGCTCAGGATAGGGACCAATGGCGGGCTTATGTGAGGCCGGCGTACAGGAAGTCGCAGGTTCGAATCCCGCTCGAGGTTGTGAAATTTTTCTTTCATACCATGGCATGATTGTGACTATAATAGTATTTAAATTCGTACATATAGGCTACGTGCTCAGGGAGCACTCCACAGATTTTTAAGATATATATTTTATTAATCAGTAGAATAAAAAGTAAAATGAGAAAAAGAAAAACACACATATTACAGTAATTGAAACTTTTTATTGATCTTTTAAAATAAGCAGCATTACCAAATTTAATGTTTGGGAATTAAGCTGTTATCTTATTATGAAGCCTTGGACCGAAGTTGCTACTGTGATTATAAGCTACAGTTGTGGTACATTTAGGTTCTGTCAAGCATATGTTGTCTGATCTTTTCGTTTTATATTTATGTGAATACAAATTAAATATAGGGCTATTTCGGTTTCTTTGCGAATTACAAAGTCAGAATGATTTTGTTGAGTATAGGCCTGTGGTATGAAAAGTGTGATAAAGAAGGCGTCGTGTACTGCGAATTGCTTCCCAGGAATGTAACCATTACTGCTGACATCTCTTGCTAACAAACTTAGACGCTTTGCGGCCGCAATTGAAGAAAAACTACCGGGAGGACTGCATCAAGAGCTGCTCCAGCACGATAGTGCACGCCCGCACTCCGCTAATATGACGAAAGCAGCTATCCAGGAGCTTGGGTGGGAGGTGATTCCACATCCCGCATACTCTCCCAATCTTGCGCCCTCAGATTTCCATCTTTTCCATTCTCCATCCAACAATCTTCAAGGTAACTCGTTTGATAACGAAGACTCTTTACAACTTGACTTCCTTCAGACGCGGAATAAAAAAAAAATACTCCATCATTGGCAGAAAGTCATAAATAATGTAGAAGCGAGTCAGTTATGGCACGTGTGCCATAGGTTTCCATGTTCTGTTAATAGTTCAATATTTAAACATTGCAAGGTTTTACAGTATTTGTTATCAAATCAGAATTTTGAGGACGACAGTAAATGACGATGTATTAATGTCTTTTTATTTTGCACACGTTGAGTCAAGGCTTTCATATGGCATTTGTTTTTGGGGATCTGAAACTATGCTGAATGATATATTTATGGCTCAAAAGCGTATTGTTAGGTGCATAGCGGGCGTTGACAGTAGGACCTCTTGTAGGGAATATTTCTTACAGTGTAATATTCTCACTGTTTATGGTATATATATTTTTAACGTTTTACAACTAATTTATAAAAATCTGTCTGATTTTCATCAAAATAGTGACTTTCATACTTATGATACTCGTAACAAAAATAGTTTAACTATTCCAGTACACCGTTTTACAAATATTAGCAGAACCTATATGGTTTTTGGTATCAAAATTTACAATAGTTTGCCTAAGGACATCAAATCTACAAAAATACTCACAAATTCAGGAATTATATAAAAATGAAATTAATAAATTTGTGTCCCTACAATCTAGAGGATACACGCATGGGCCCTTGAAATGATATGAATAATGTATTTTATATTTGACATATTTTAAATTTTAATGTAATGTATGTATTTGACCATGTCTATGCAAATATTATGCCTTGGACAATAAAATTTCTATCTATCTATCTATCTATCTATCTATCTATCTATCTATCTATCTATCTATCTATCTATCTATCTGTCTATCTATCTGTCTATCTGTCTGTCTGTCTGTCTGCCTGTCATATACACGTATTTTTCCACAGGCCTCTAGAAATTCCTTTCTTTCAAATGCCAGTATACTTTCGATATTGATGTTGAAATATCTAAACAATATTTTGTCTGCTAAACTGAACTTCACAAACTTTTAATTTCACGAATTGTGAAAATTCGCATTTAATACCGTGGTGGTTCATGTCAACGGTATGTTCACATCCAAGTTCGCATAGCGGAAGAGCTTAAAATCAACACTTTAGTAATGTTTACATTCTAGTGAATGAAGTTTCATTTCAAGTCGTTTCCTACAGATGGCTGAGCACAGCCATTGGCAGATCTTATTGGAAATTCCTGCAATGAGTGGTTTTTTTATTATTATTTTTACACGAGTAAAGGGATTAATGTAAAAATTCTTCATGTTGGCTTCTCTGTCTACTGTAATTTGCCGTTGTGTGGGCTTTTATGTAATCAGCGAAAAAAAAAAAAGATCTGTGTGAAATGGCTGTCGGAAAGGATTACACACGACATTCGATCAATAGCGGCGGAGATACGATTTAGGACCGCACAAGAATTGTTTAATCTCGTTCACACATCCCCGAACAATGAGCACATACCGACTGCAACTCAAAAATGTTCACGAATATGTAGTTAACGCCATCGTTGTTCCTACAGAGAGAGATCTACCTGTGGAGGAACAAAGAAGTAGGATTGCGCCGAGGGTAAAGTGGTAGTTTTCGGCTACACATCTAGCAGATCCGGCTTCGATCTCCGGTACGGACGTGGTGATTCTTTACTCTTCTATTAGGATTTGGTTATAAACAGAACTGGATAAATCGTTTGCAGAAGTGAGCAAAGGCGGGATGCCAAGTAATACAGTGTACTAGAATTCATACCGCTTTAATAGAAACATACAGACAGACTAAAATACATGGCGAGGCGAGAGCAGGCTGTTAGCCGAAACCTGAAGGAAGTAATGAAGTTAATATATGTGAGAATGTGGTTACATTCAATAACATCCTACATATGCCAATGTTAAGTGTGTGATGTGTTGAGAAATATTCTGGACTTCGTATATTGGAAGTGACATACAGATGCTTCAGTTAATGAAAAAAATGAACGAATGAATTAATTAGTGAGTGAGTGAGTGAGTGAGTGAGTGAGTGGACAAATGAATTGATGGATGGATGGGTGGACGAATGGATGGATGGATGGGTGGACGAATGGATGGATGGACGGATGGATAGGTGGGTGGGCGAATGAATTGATGAATGGATGGATGAATGAATGGGTGGATGGACAATGAATTGATGGATGGATGGACGGACGAATGGATGGATGGGTGGATGGATGGATGAGTGGAAGAACGATGGATGGATGAATGGATAAATGAACGAATGAATTGATGGATGGATGCATGCGTGGACGAATGGATTGATTGATGGATGGATGGACGAATGAATTGATGAATGGATGGATGGATGGATGGACGGACGAATGGATGGATGGAAGAGTGGACGAACGATAGATGGATGGATGGACGAATGGATGGATGGATGAGTGGACGAACGATGGATGGATGGATGGACGAATTGAATGGATGGATGGATGGATAGATGGGTGAGTGGACGAACGATGGATGGATTGATGAATGGATGGATAAATGAACGAATGAATTGATGGATGAATGCATGAGTGGACGAATGGATTGATGGATGGATGGATGGATGGATGGATGGATGGACGAATGAATTGATGAATGGATGGATGGATGGGTGGGTGGTTGTGTGGACGAATGAATTAATGAATGGATAGATGGGTGGACGGATGGATGGGTGGACGAGTGAATTGATGACTGGATTGATGGGTGGGTGGATTGGTGTATGGATGGATGGAGATTGAGATATGTAGATTTTCACACGATTGATAATGGATGAATAAAATAATATGTGAATGGATGTGTTTATGGATAGATAAAATATTAGCGATGAGCTGGAAGGAGAAATGTGTGGATGGGTTGAGAACAGATTAACAGGCGGATGGACGGACGAATGGTTTGTGGATTTATATAAGTGCACAAGATTGGTCGATTGTTTGGTCTAGACTAGGAACTATTGGAATTCAACTTAAAGTGGGCCATAAAGTGCGGCCCCTTTTGGCTCTTACTTCTGCGTGGATGATTTACTGCGTGCAGTGGGAGATATACGAACTGGTAAACCTCAAAATATGACTCCCTCATGGAACGCGGAAGGCATGAAGTTCCCTAAGGAAATGCAGTGATGCACAGTTTCGTGTTGGTCAGGGTTTCACTTGTGACTTGCTTCTCCTTTACCAGGCTGAAAGATGTTCATTGCGGATAACTTAGAGTAGTTTACTGGGAGCCAACTTCCAAGAACAGATTGAAACAAATTCGTGCTACCACTTTGCTGTCTACATATTGCATCGTGTAGCTAGGGTTGTCTGGACCTTGTTCATCTGATAGTCTGACGTTTGTTGTTGAGAGATTACAATAATTATATCTTAATTTTGTGTTTTCATACTTCATCAGGACTACAGAAACCTTAAGAAGACGGAAACATTCTTGCCACTTAACTTATAATTCGTAAAACAAAGTCAGAGAGCTTAAGTTGCAGATCAACAGTTTGTACAAGAACTACCACATTCGAGAAGAGAGTAGAATGAAAAATTCATCGGGAAAATTTTTCCTGTTCACAATTTCCCGTCTTTTCAAGCAGATGTCTTGTTGCAACTGGTATGTCTATATGCGATAAAGTCTTCTCCAGACCACGATTTTTCTGTACAGTAATGTCATCTTCAGACTGTACATTTCTCTATACAATAATGTCTCCTTGAGACAGCGATTTTTCTGTACAATAATATCTTCTTCAAACTGCAGATTTCCCTATACAATAATGTATCCTTCAGACCTCGATTTTTGTGTACAATAATGTCTTCACCTGACTGCAGATTTCTATATACAACAATGTCTACTTGAGACGGCGATTTCCCTGCACAATAATGTCTTCTTCAGACTGTAGATTTGTCTACAGATCAATGTCTCCTTGAGACAGCCATTTCCCTGCACAATAATATCTTCTTCAGGCTGCAGATTTTTCTATAGATCAATGTCTGTCTGAGACTGTCATTTCTCTGTAGCTACAATGTCTTCTTCAGACTGTAGATTTGTCTATAGATCAATGTCTCCTTGAGACAGCGATTTCCCTGCATAATGTCTTCTTCAGGCTGCAGATTTTTCTATAGATCAATGTCTGTCTGAGACTGTCATTACTCTGTAGCTACAACAATGTCTTCTTCAGGCTGCAGATTTGTCTATAGGTCAATGTCTCTCTGAGACTGTCATTTCTCTGTAGCTACAACAATGTCTTCTCCAGACTGTAGATATGTATATAGATCAATGTCTCTCTGAGACTGTCATTTCTCTGTAGCTACAACAATGTCTTCTTCAGAATACAGATTTGTCTATAGATCAATGTCTCTCTGAGACTGTCATTTCTCTGTAGCTACAACAATGTCTTCTTCAGACTGCAGATTTGTCTATAGATCAATGTCTCTCTGAGACTGTCATTTCTCTGTAGTTACAAGAATGTCTTCAGACTGTAGATTTGTCTATATATCAATGTCTCTCTGAGACTGTCATTTCTCTGTAGCTACAACAATGTCTTCTTCAGACTGCAGATTTGTCTATAGATCAATGTCTCTCTGAGACTGTCATTTCTCTGTAGTTACAATAATGTCTTCTTCAGACTGCAGATTTGTCTATAGATCAATGTCTCTCTGAGACTCTCATTTCTCTGTAGCTACAACAATGTCTTCTTCAGGCTGCAGATTTGTCTATAGGTCAATGTCTCTCTGAGACTATCATTTCTCTGTAGCTACAACAATGTCTTCTTCAGGCTGCAGATTTTTCTATAGATCAATGTCTCTCTGAGATTGTCATTTCTCTGTAGCTACAGCAATGTCTTCTTCAGGCTGCAGATTTGTCTATAGATCAATGTCTCTCTGAGACTATCATTTCTCTGTAGCTACAACAATGTCTTCTTCAGCTGCAGATTTGTTTATAGATCAATGTCTCTCTGAGACTGTCATTTCTCTGTAGCTACAATAATGTCTTCTTCAGGCTGCAGATTTGTCTATAGATCAATGTCTCTCTGAGACTGTCATTTCTCTGTAGCTACAATAATGTCTTCTTCAGAGTGTAGATTTGTCTATAGATCAATGTCTCTCTGAGACTGTCATTTCTCTGTAGCTACAATAACGTCTTCTTCAGGCTGCAGATTTGTCTATAGGTCAATGTCTCTCTGAGACTGTCATTTCTCTGTAGCTACAACAATGTCTTCTCCAGACTGTAGATATGTATATAGATCAATGTCTCTCTGAGACTGTCATTTCTCTGTAGCTACAACAATGTCTTCTTCAGAATACAGATTTGTCTATAGATCAATGTCTCTCTGAGACTGTCATTTCTCTGTAGCTACAACAATGTCTTCTTCAGACTGCAGATTTGTCTATAGATCAATGTCTCTCTGAGACTGTCATTTCTCTGTAGTTACAAGAATGTCTTCAGACTGTAGATTTGTCTATATATCAATGTCTCTCTGAGACTGTCATTTCTCTGTAGCTACAACAATGTCTTCTTCAGACTGCAGATTTGTCTATAGATCAATGTCTCTCTGAGACTGTCATTTCTCTGTAGTTACAATAATGTCTTCTTCAGACTGCAGATTTGTCTATAGATCAATGTCTCTCTGAGACTCTCATTTCTCTGTAGCTACAACAATGTCTTCTTCAGGCTGCAGATTTGTCTATAGGTCAATGTCTCTCTGAGACTGTCATTTCTCTGTAGCTACAACAATGTCTTCTTCAGGCTGCAGATTTTTCTATAGATCAATGTCTCTCTGAGATTGTCATTTCTCTGTAGCTACAGCAATGTCTTCTTTAGGCTGCAGATTTGTCTATAGATCAATGTCTCTCTGAGACTGTCATTTCTCTGTAGCTACAACAATGTCTTCTTCAGCTGCAGATTTGTTTATAGATCAATGTCTCTCTGAGACTGTCATTTCTCTGTAGCTACAATAATGTCTTCTTCAGGCTGCAGATTTGTCTATAGATCAATGTCTCTCTGAGACTGTCATTTCTCTGTAGCTACAATAATGTCTTCTTCAGAGTGTAGATTTGTCTATAGATCAATGTCTCTCTGAGACTGTCATTTCTCTGTAGCTACAATAACGTCTTCTTCAGGCTGCAGATTTGTCTATAGATCAATGTCTCTCTGAGATTGTCATTTCTCTGTAGCTACAATAATGTCTTCTTCAGGCTGCAGATTTGTCTATAGATCAATGTCTCTCTGAGACTGTCATTTCTCTGTTGCTACAATAATGTCTTCTTCAGACTGTAGATTTGTCTATACAATGTCTTCTTGACGCTGCTGATATCTCTGTACTTTGTCCTCTGATTCTACTTATATTCCCCAGTCCAACATGAGATATTCTCAAGACCAATAATATCTTATTGAAACTTCAGAATTTCTCAATGTTGTTTGCTGAAACATTACAGACTTCCCTTCTGGTTGAATGTTTCACAAAGAATCCGTGTACTGTACTTTCCTACAATGTCTCGCGAGATAACATGGTTTGTAACATACGGTTCTAGAAACAAATTATAATATTGCAGGGGATAGTATAATTCAGTAGCCTGCAGCACATCACTTCCATAACAATTACTCGCCTGTTGAATTTTCTTTAATGTTTTCCGCTGTTGGATTATTTGCAGACTGTGATATTTACTATTATACTGCAGGTTTTCTTCTAGTAGTTTCGTTACCTTGTCATTCTGACGCCATCACCGCTCCCTTTTGCATTAACACCGCCTGACAGATACCGGGTATCCTCTTCGGATTATAACTGTTACGTAGAGAGCTGGCCACCTGCGACACCTTCAAATAAGCTCCTTTACTTTTCTGCAGTCTCGCTTTTGTTTTTCTCGCCTTTGTGGGACGTGAAGTCTACGTCACCGGCTCTTAATTAACAGTCCCATGTGTGGTGGGCAGGCAGAGACCAGCTACCTACTGTTTGTGACGTGTGTAGGGGTGTTCTTTGCTAAACTAGGCATAACAGTTGTGTAAAAACACATGTGCCTGAATTATTATTATTATTATTATTATTATTATTATTATTATTATTATTATTATTATAACCTAAGATGGCCAAATATTGCAGAATCTCTAAGTTATAGTTGTTCTAGAATAGATTTTTTAACATTAATAGTAATAACATTGCGTTTCTATGGTAACAAGTGATGTAATTTTGTAATAATAGAGCAGGTCATGAAGTATATGACAAAGTACGAGTAACTTTATTTCACAGTATTCAGAAAAGGCTTATATTTCATACGAAATTTGTTCTAGAAAACCCATAATATTTTTTAATGACAGAGCCGTCGTGGAACTTGTAAGCCCCCAGAAACACTTTTCAGGGCCCGTCCTCCTTTCCAATATTATAATTAATGCTGGAATTCTATAATATAAGCGCAGTACTAAGACAACAAGCTAAGGAAACCTTACCACGGTGCTCCACAAAGAAGAAACAATCATTCAATACTAAACTACTTCCTGAAACTTGCTGAAGACATAATTAATGTTTCAATAATAATTCTACGTTATTTAACAGAATTCTTTTTTCATCTGAAAAAGTTTTGTGAATATTTTGTGCCTTCCTTTTCGTAAAAATATCTAAAAATCGCGCCGAACCCCCATGGCGTCAGGGCTCCATCATTCGTGTGACGTAAGTTCCTCCATGGTTATGGTAGTAAGTAAAAATGTTTAATGTAAAACCTCAACACAAATTCCAGTTGAAATCAACCAAACTCTAAGGGTTAATTGTTCTCCCCGGGGTACGCGTCATATTTGACTACTGGGATAATCAAAACAGCACACCTTCTCCGTGCTGCTAGCAAGCCGGACCTCGTAGATACAAACTCGCGGACCCTGACAATCGATACTCCATTCAGACTCGCTTCTCTGCATTTGCCCTTTTCTGTAGCAAAAAACTTCGCAGGAGTCATGAGTAGCAAAAAACAAGTGAAGGCAGTACAATTGATTGGTGCAGTCGGCTCTGTGTATCGAACCCCCGACAAATTGCATTGCAGTTACCTCGTTTTCTAAAGAAATGGACTGTGAGAGCATCGAGCCTGAGTCTGAGCCGTTCTATCGCTACCACTGCCAAGGTTTTGTCTGCGGACTCATGGAGGGACGAATATGGCACAAAAATATCGTTTATCATAACGAAAAACAAGGAAAGACACTCAGTGTTCAACTGCAATATTACTAGTGCTCAGAAAATCAAATTTCTTTCTTACTTTTATATTAACATAGATTCGTATCCTAGCAACCACAAAATATATTTAATATAGATTGTCTTAAATCTACATAATATTGAATCTAATAAGCCTGGTACACATAAAATGAACGTAACAGCGATTTTCTTATATCAGTTTTAGTATTATCACGATTTCGTATCTTAGCAACCACGTATAGGCCTAGTTAACATAGTTTGTGTTAACGCCACAAAACAAGACTGACTCTAAGGTTCAATTGTAATAAACAATGCAAATAAAATGAACTCTGACGTCACGCCTGGTATCTTGGAAACTCAAGTATAAGATCAGCTTCAATTCCCGTAGTTTTCCACGCTGTCCGTTTCGCTCCAGAATCTATTTAATGTGTCTTGACGTTTTCCACAAATAGACTTTTTCCTTTCAAAATTCTCTAATGTTCCTTAAGGGAAGACTCCACTGAAAATTATGAAAATTTTTCCAAATTTTTTTTTAGCTATTTCACTTATTCAGAATTTATATTTTCATACCCCAAATGGATTCAGCTCAATTCTCATTACAAATACTCGTATGTTTACACTTTTTAAATTAAGGCTGGAAGGGGGCGTGGAATTTAAAGAGCTATCAAAATTGTTTTTCATCCAAGAATTCTTTCTTAAAATTTCTGATTACAAATCTAGTAACTTTTTGTTGGCTCCCTGAAGTTACTAGATTAATGTAGCGGAGGAGAATATTAATTTACATAAATATTCATTTCATTTTCAAATTTATTTTTCTGTGTTCATTTTTGTTGATTCAGCACCAACTTTCTTATGCCAAATATTAATCAATCTGGATGAAATTTTTACTGTAAGTATTTATGAGGTAGCTGCATGTTTCTATGCATTTATTTTGTGAGAAATTCTGCTAGTTTATTTTATTAATATTTTTCTTAATGCTGCTAGCTTATTTTATTAATATTTTTCTTAGCAGCATTTCTCACAAAATAAATGCATAGAAACATGCAGCTATCTCATAAATACTTACAGTAAAAATTTCATCCAGATTGATTAATATTTGGCATAAGAAAGTTGGTGTTGAATCAACAAAAATGAACACAGAAAAATAGATTTGAAAATAAAATGAATATTTATGTAAATTAATATTCTCCTCCGCTACATTCATCTAGTAACTTCAGGGAGCCAACAAAAAGTTACTAGATTTGTAATCAGAAATTTTAAAAAAGAATTCTTCGATGGAAAACAAATTTGACAGCTCTTTAAATTCCACGCCCCCTTCCAGTCTTAATTTAAAAAGTGTAAACATACGAGTATTTGTAATCAGAATTGAGCTGAATCCATTTGGGGTATGAAAATATAAATTCTGAATAAGTGAAATAGCTAAAAAAAAAAAATTTGGAAAAATTTTCATGATTTTCAGTGGAGTCTTCCCTTAAAGCGTAAAAGCGAAAATCGAAGTGAGTCAAGTGCCCAAAAGGCTTGGTGTTCACATACATATTATTCTCAGGCCCAGCTTGCAAGGACGCGCAATTCCGTATCTTTTGTTGCCCCTACCATTTCTCATTCTTTCACTATCATTGCCACGCAAGAGGAGTAGAATTCCTTCCTCGACGTGAAGAAGCTAGAACGTGTGAAAATCGGGGCAGAGAGAGAGAGAGACAGACATTGGTTGACCGAACGACGCAATAGCCAATCAGAAACAGCGGACGGAGCCGGTCGAGTATCCATGTATCGTGTCGCTCATTGAGTGGATTGGTAGACGAGACTGAACTCGTTTTCCTGGCTAGCCCGGTGCATGTTTTTATAAAAAATTGAATCACTTTTATTCCAATTGAAGACGGCAAACATGACCCACCTCCAACCAATCACAAGACAGGAACACACATTGCATTTCTCCTATTGGTAAGAATACCCACCCTTCTCCACATTATGCCCACATAGTCGGTCATGCCATATTTTATTAGCCATCTCATAGTCAATTCGTTAGTCTCTTAAATTGGGACAATTCATCCAACGTGTGGTTTTCCAAAGACATTAGAAGAAATGTCGGGATGAACCCTAAAATAAATGCGCCACAGACGTACGTGATACTCCACGTGACCTTCAACGTATATAATGACGTAGTGCTTCCAGTCAACAGCTGCTCCATGTCGAAAGTATCTACGGATATCATTCATTCCATTGCTGGATATGTTTCTTTCCAAACCTGTAGGCTATTTTCAAAGACATCCACAGAAATGGGGGAAAAAAGCAGATGAAGGTAAACGTCTACATCAAAGAACTTGCTCACAAAAAATATAAAGATGTGATGAAAAATAAGAAATCAGACGTCGTTTAGTTATCGGCAAAGAAGAGAAGAAAATCTCGAAACTTATAGCACAAAAAATGTAGTTAAAATTGATAATATTGATTACATGAAATTGTGTTGAATAAAGTACTTACTGTATATTAATATAATTTTGTAAGTAATTTTTATTCAAGGATGAAAAAATCATACTCTATTGTTGGCCTTACTTACTTACTTACAAATGGCTTTTAAGGAACCCGGAGGTTCATTGCCGCCCTCACATAAGCCCGCCATCGGTCCTTATCCTAAGCAAAATTAATCCAGTCCCGACCATCATATCCCACCTCCCTCAAATCTATTTTAATATTATCTTCCCGTCTATGCCTTGGCCTCCCCAAAGGTCTTTTTTCCTCAGGTCTTCCAACTAACACTCTGCATGCATTTCTGGATTCGCCCATACTTGCTACATGCCCTCCCCATCTCTAACGTCTGGATTGTAGGCCTACATACTTTTTTTTCGACCTTCATTAGGGTCTACTAGGTATGTTATATAAACATTTATGGGTTAACCAATGGAAAATCTTCTATTATTCATTGATAATAATAATAATAATAATAATAATAATAATAATAATAATAATAATAATTCATTCATAGTTTTCTGGGTAGCGTAGTTAGTATAACGTTGGCCTTCTGTGCTCGAGGTTACGGGTTCGATCCCGGCCCAGGTCGATGACATATAGGCCTAAGTGTGCTTAAATGCGACAGGCTCATGTCAGTAGATTTACTTGCATGTAAAAGAACTCATGTGGGACAAAATTCCGTCACACCGGCGACGCTGATATAACCTCGACAGTTGCGAGCGTCGTTAAATAAGCCATAATTTAATTTTTCATAGTTTTCTGTCCAAGGACAGTTCTTTCATTGCAAATCCAGCATTGTCCAATCTTTCCTATTTTCAGCCTTCCTCTTAAGCTCCGCATACGATCCATATATCTTAATATCATCTATCATGTGATATCTTCTTCTGCTCCGAAATTTTCTCCCGTTCACCATTCCTTCCAGTGCATCCTCCAGTCGGCAGTTTCTTCTCAGCCAGTGACCCAGCCAATTCCTTTTTCTCTTCCTGATCAGTTTCAGCATCATTATTTCTTCATCCATTCTTTTCAACACAGCTTCATTTCTTATTCTGTCTGTCCATTTCACACGCTCCATTCTTCTCCATGTCCACATTTCAAATGCTTTTAGTCGTTTCTTTTCACTTCGTCGTAATGTCCATGTTTCTGCCCCATACAATGCTACACTCCATACAAAGCACTCACCTAGTCTCTTCCTTAGTTCTTTTTCCAGAGGTCCATAGAAAATGTTCCGTTTTCTGTTAAAATCTTCGTCATTGCTATCTTCCTTTTGACTTCCTGGCAGCAGCTCATGTTAATGTGTGATTCTGAATACAAATTCTACGTTTTCTACCTATTAAAATCGGACGTAAGTGAAAGTGATGTTGAAGGACGTTTACGAATACGTCTCTAAGTTATTGTCTGAATTAAATATAGGATTTTTCTTAACAGTAAAATGCAATTGAAGGTAATCTCTCCCTCCCTAACTCCTGTAGCCTATATGGACAATTATGAGTTTGTTGGTTTGTTTGATTGATTTTTATAAGTATGTTACTTATGACACAGGGAAATTTCCATATTTTAATTTTGTATAGGCTTATCTGTGACACTATTTCGAGTTGTAATATTAAACTATTCATACAACTTAAACCGGCTGCATTGAGCATCCATCTGTCTTCATTTTATTCTGTCTCGGGCTCTTTATTACGTTTGAGGGAGGGCGAAACACTCCTAAACTCACCCCTATTCTTAATCTAAATGCTTCCTTTCCGCTTTATACATCTGCATTCATATTCAAATTTTATTTCCTGGAGTTGCTTTTAGCACGTGCAAGAGACGATGCTGAAACAAAAGTGGAACGACGTGTGCGTTGCCTGGATACACACGCTGTTTCTTGATCGTGTTATGTTTAAGGTGAGGCCACATTCTTAAACTCAATCGCCTCGTATTGATGTTCACGCCATTTAGTTTTAAAAAGTATCTAAATTTGTAAAATCATGTTTCTGGTTGTTATTTACATCCCACAGCTCTTACACCATTATCCATAATGCCATCCATTTTTAATATTATTTTTTTAGCAGCCTATATGACTTGTCTTCCATTATATTTGGCAACTTATTACTATAGATATCTAAGTCTCATAATTTTTCTAAAGAAGTAATTTGTATTTAAAAGGTTACAGGGGAATTATGAAAACTCATGCATTGCGTGAAAAGTTTATATCTTTGATATCTAGTTTTTAGGATAGATTTGTAAATATTACCACAGGCAGGATGAGTACATCATGTCCAATAATTATAGGCATATTATGAGCGAAGAGTATGACGTGCAATGACGCAATCACGCAATGAAAATAAGAGAAATTGGAGTGAAAATAATTGAAAGGTGCAAGATCAAGCATTCTTGCTAGAGAATTTTTGGCTGTGACGAATTTATGTGAGCTCCAAGCTCATTTGGCCACTTGTCTCATTCCATTTTTCACCGTTCAATTAAAGAAATTTAAGAAAATGTTTAAGGGTTAAAGCAGAGATTGAAAACCACTAGATGACAAATAGAAGATCATGAGAACATTTATCAGCTTATTCCAAATCATAATTTTTTTTACTTGAATACGTCTGTAAGTTCGCTCCAGTACTAAGATGCCATCCCTGAAAGTCGACCGACTTTTGTCGCGCCTATAATTTCTAAACTACACGACATATTCCAATGAAGTAAACGGCGTTTGACAGACGAAGGATCAATGTACGTGACGTTGAGTTGGAGCGGGTGACGTCATCTAGCAATACGCGGGAGAGGGGAAATTTAAGCACGAATTAACGGGTTTTGCTGCAGCCGAGGCAGTGTAACTCGAGAATGTGAAGCGATAGAACATTCGCAGTGGTGTCAAATAATTCGTAACGAACCAGGCTACAATCTAAATTGAGCAACAATCAGCAGTCAGAAGTTAAATCGTGAGTGAAGTTGAGTGAAAAGAGAAAATTCAGAATGTCGAGGTATTTACAGAATAAATGGGATCTGGCATATAAAACAACGGGTTGCATACGATAGAGCACGGTCGTTACTATAGCAACAGACATGTTTACTCTCAAAGTGTGTAGTACAGCTAAGATGTACCGAGTTTTCAGGGTATCTGGAAAGAAAAGATATTGATTTTATCAATGCTTACGTTTACCTTAACAGCAATTCTATCAGCGACGTGTTCCGGCATAAAACGGCATGATACAGTCTACGCCGATTTTCTTATGTCTAATGATGTATACTTGACTGTTCGTCATTCACCCATATGAAGCTAGTCGTGTAGACCAATTTACCGACAGGGTTGTTGCCCAAGGCGCGCCATAGAAGGCTAGTCTACGCTACACCCGAAATGCAGTGAGATGGAATGGGAGATGAGATGAGATGAGATGAGATGAGATGAGATGAGATGAGATGAGGTAGGATGAGTTGGGATGGAATGGGATGGGAGGTGAGGTGAGGTGGGATGGAATGGGATGGGAGATGAGGTGGAATGGAATGGGATGGGAGGTGAGGTGAGGTGGGATGGAATGGGATGGGAGATGAGGTGGGATGGGATGGGACGTGAGGTGAGGTGGGATGGGAGGTGAGGTGAGGTGAGGTGGGATGGAATGGGATGGGAGGTGAGGTGAGGTGGGATGGAATGGGATGGGAGGTGAGTTGAGGTGGGATGGAATGGGATGGGAGGTGAGGTGGGATGGAATGGGATGGGAGGTGAGTTGAGGTGGGATGGAATGGGAGGTGAGGTGGGATGGGAGGTGAGATGAGGTGGGATGGAATGGGATGGGAGGTGAGGTGGGATGGGAGGTGCGGTGGGATGGAATGGGATGGGAGGTGAGGTGAGGTGGGATGGGATGGGAGGTGAGGTGAGGTGGGATGGAATGGGAGGTGAGGTGAGGTGGGATGGAATGGGATGGGAGGTGAGGTGAGGTGGGATGGAATGGGATGGGATGGGAGGTGATGAAGATTTGTTGGGATGTCAGGGGAACCGAAACTCCCGGAGAAAACCCTGTTTTCCCTGAGCCACTGTCTTACTCAATAAAAGTTATAAATCGGGAGCACGTCGAGGATCGAACCGGAGTCCACAAGATTAATATATCATAATGTTGATAACATGTGAAATGAACACTCGACACGTCTTTGTCCCAGCATAGTACCACTTTCTCCATACGTGGTGTAATGAGAAATCTTATCTTTGTTTGCGTCCCCCTTTTGCCTCATAAACTCAGAGCTGGTCAGTTATTTCAGTGACGTCATCTCCACTTATCTTCTAGATTGTAGCTCTATCGACTTTTTCTGTAAATACCTCCACCTTTGTCCCAGCTACCCAACAAAGCTAATGCGTCTCCCAAGGGACCCTCATTGTCGTCCCCCGTCTTTTGTTCCTGTGCACGCTTTGTGCTCGTCTGCCCGCCGGGCGGATGGGTCCTGGGGTCAACACCCGCTCGTGATCTTAAAAAAAAACACGAGTTTTCACAAAGTAGCCCGAAGTAAATTTGCAGTGATAATGATCGCGTGTCTCCAATGTGACCTAGGACGCATTTGTGCATCCAGGCTGTGCCTTAGCAACCATCAATGATATTATTTTAATGTACCGAAGTACATATGATATTCTGCGTCATCATACGATGAAAGAGTAATGGAACTGATGTCCACACATGTGCTGAGGTTCACTCGTTATCAGTGACTAATTGGCCGGGATCCGATGGAATAAGAGCCGTTCCATTACTCTTTCATCGTATGATGACGCAGAATATCTGCATGGAAATATCATATGTACTTCGGTACATTAAAATAATATATATGATATGCGTAAATCACTTCGTGATTTAAGACGGCGCTTATTCCGTCGGATCCCGGCCAACTAGTCACTCATAACGAGTGCACCTCAGCACATATGTGGACTTCAGTCCTACGTTCATAGACATCTATGACGTAGTGCAGAGGGCGGCCACTAGAGGGAATCCAAGAGTTGGAACTTAAACTGAGACGATTCTGTCCGACGCCGGGATGGGTATCCGGTGTGGCTTAGTGGATAAAGCATCAGCACGTAGAGCTGAAAACCCGGGTTCAAATCCCGGCGCCGGAGAGAATTTTTCTCCGTTCCATTACTCTTTCAACCATGAATGATGTTCTCTTGTTTTACAAATTGTCAGGCCTACTAATTTCTGAACATGGCTCACTAAGTTATTTCTTCATGTTATTGTACAGAGATTTCTTATGACAGCGATAAATCCTACACTCAGAAAAATCATACTGTAGGCCTATGTATTCTTGTATACACGTGAGTATGTATGTATGTACTTACGGTTGTATTTATGTATGTAATGTCATTAATTTCAAGGGGTTAATTTTTTAGATATTTAAAGCAAAAATGTTTAATAAAATTTTGCTCGTTTTTGCTTCTTTTTCGAGATCAAAACTGTTTTCTATGAAACATTTCATAGCGTGTCTTGGGAGGGTTATCGATTGAATTTACAATATGCTCAGTCAATTTACGAGAGCAGTGCATTATGAAAATAAATAATTGAAAGAATTTTCGTTTTTGTCCTTTAAATTTGCAAAAAATTGATCTGAACAAATGTAACATTGTGAAATTTTTTTGCATAACGAAAAGTTACATTTGTTCGGATCAAATTTCTGCAAATTTAAAGAAGAAAACTAAAATTCTTTCAATAATTTATTATCATAATACCCTTCTCTCGTAAACTGACTGAGCATATTGGGAATTAAATCAATGGCTTTCCCAAAACACGCTATAGTCTATGTTTCATATAAAACAATTTTTATCTAAAAAAACAAAGAAGCAAAAACGAGAAAAATTGTGTTAAACATTTTTGTTTGAAATATCTCAAAGAATAACCCACTGAAATTAATGATACTACTTACGGTCCACTCTGCATACAGGGTGTTAAAAAAGTATCCAATATTTTAGGAGGTGATAGTATGCATCAAAATAAGAAAAAAAAAGTCTAATAAACATGTATCCTACAACAAATACTTTCTGGGATCTGAACACTTGTTCATAGGAGGTGCTCAATGTGACGTCCATTTATGGCAATGAATTTTTCTGCCCTACAATACAGCAGACTACCAGATAATCATACCGTAGTTGACACCCCTGGCATGGAATACTTATACGTCGCAAGGAATACTGAAAGAAGTCTGGTTGCGGATATGAGCGGGGTTCAGCAGAGATGGTGTTGTGAATTTTCGTAATCAGCATGTGTGGGCTGATGAAAATCCCCTTGCAGTTGAAGAAACAAGGCATCAGCACCGATTCTCAATCAACTTATGGGCAGGCGTTCTGGGCAATAGGTTAATAGGGTCATACGTGCTACCACAGAGATTAACTGGGGATCGTTATCAGGACTTTATAATTAATGTATTGCCTACCTTGCTGGAGTATGTGCCATGTTAGCAAAGACTACAGATGTGGTTCATGCACGATGGCACACCAGCACATTTTTTCCGCATTGAGCGTGAACACCTGACGCTGACATTTTGGGACCGCTGGATTGGTTGGGGAGGTCCCACACCTTGGCCTGCTCGTTCCTCAAATGTAAATCCCCTAGACTTTTGGTCAATTTTAAAGAGTGCGTGATTCCTTACGCCGAAGGGCAGAGGAATGCATTGCCATGAATGGACGTCACATTGAGCACCTCCTATGAACAAGTGTTCAGATCTCAGAGAGTATGTGTTGTAGGACCCTGTTTATTAGTAATTTTTTTTATTTGGATGCATACTAGCCCGTCTTAAAATACTGGATACTTTTTTCTTAACACTCTGTATAGCTCCAAGAACTGCCTCCTTTTTGCAACGAAACTATTGTGAGCTCAGCTGCAATTCTACTGAAACTTACTACCAAATGCTCGGAATCACATCGTTCTTGCACTGAAAGATAGGGCATATTTTTTTAACATATGAAGCAAGCGAAATATTAATTTCACCTAAAAAAAAAAGTGGAGCCATCCTCTTTTTGCAGGGAGCCCTTCAGTTTCTTTTTCCCTGTGTTATATCATGCCTCCTGTAATCCTCCTTTTCTACACAACATGCGAGGACAATAAAATTTCTAAATTTAGTGATATATTTCAGAGACGCTCCAAGGACTACAGACCTTGACAAGGGCTTGAGGGAAATAACACTGCGAGATTTCTGTCTCTGTCTTACAACAACGTTATTGGAAAGGGAAGAAGCTTCTTTCATTACAAAAAGAGAAACATCTGAAGCCAAAATAATGGTTGCTAGGTAACGGTTAATACACTATTCTTTCCGAAAAGACATGGCTTGTCCATTGTGTGAACGACAAAAGAAAACATATCGTTAGTAATTGAAAGTTAACTGTGGCATTCTTCTTGTGTGCCTCGTTTGATGATTTTCTGCGTCCAACCCGTTGCAATTAGGAATAATTCTCTGTGCTCCCGCACAAATTACGTTAATTAGATAAGGGAGACAGTGTTGTATGCTAACTCTTTGTTGTTATAATGATGCCAGCTGGAAACTCTGTGGCTGTAATCACAAGAATTTGTACAGCGATGCTTGACGGAGTCTTCGAGATGTTGACGCAAGTACGTCACATTCTGCTATATTATTATTATTATTATTATTATTATTATTATTATTATTATTATTATTATTATCTTTCATGTTTTGCATTGTCATGTATTGTTTCGTGTTGCTCTTATGTCTGTATACAGGGTGTTAAATAATATTTTGGAACTTTTTGGGGATGATGAAGGAGCTAACAATAATAAAACTGTTATGTAAATATACAGGGGTGAACAATAAGTAAGCCACCGGCGTATCTCGGTCGGCTAAGGCGCTTGTCTGCCGATCCGGAGTTGCGCTCAGGCGTGGGTTCGATCCCCGCTTGGGCTGATTACCTAGTTTTGTTTTTTCCAAGGTTTTCCCAACCGTAAGGCGAATATTAGATAATCTATGGAAAATTCTCGGCCTTATCTCGCTATCACCAATCCTACAGACGCTAAATAACCTATTAGTTGATACAGCATTGTTAAATAACCAAGTTAAAAAAGGAATAAGTAGGGAATATTGCTAATAACTTTATAATGTGAATATTTCTTAAAAGTGTTAAATTTTATATTTATTAGATTCTTACCTGCTTAATATTTTGCACATAATTAAGAACATTTATATTATCATGTACAGAATGTGCCAAAAACATTTTTCTTAAATGACAGCATATACTTATTTTTAGATATTTTAACTTTTCTCGTAATTCTTGTGTAGCGAGGTCAATTTATTCATTACTGTATTGTTTATTTTCTTTTAATTTTGAACTCTATGCAGAGAATTTAAATTAATTTAAATGTAATTGTTCTAGGGATTACAGAAGGCCATGAGTACTGTCTGAAAAACAAAACTAGTCATTCATAGTATAGAATATTGCGTATCGTGGCAAATCTCACGGAAATGGAAAGAATACAAGTCTTAGTGATGTTTGGATATGGGGGTAGAATAACTCAGCAAAAAGTGTGTTATTTGTTTAATCAGGTGCATTCAAACAGAAACATAACACAGTCCACAGTGTCAAAAATTGTAAAGAAGTTTGAAGAAACGGAAGCGTGAAGAACAAGAGAAAATCGAGAAAAACAAAATCTGCTCTGAAAGATGAAAATGCCCTTAATATGTTACTGTGTGCTTGGTAGTAAATGGTTCTCACTTCGAACATTTGTTGTAAGGGTAACAACAGCCAGAAAGACATAACATGTTAGCTTAAAAAGAATTTTTTTGGTAGTGCGACATAATCAGAAAAATTCACTACTATATTTTCATAAGGTTAAAATGTATGTAATGTTTTGTCTTGTACGTATGCATATGTACATGTTATTGTATAGTATGTAGATTTACGTCGTGTTATGTAATTGATAAGTAATGTTATGTTAGCTTGTTGTGCTTCACGTCCCAAAAATGAAAAGCAGGAACGCGTGGAGAAGGGGCACTCCTCAAGTGATGACGTGCAGTTAGAATTATCGCCCATCGCGATGGACCGGGCGTGCACTGCTCCATTGTTTTGCTCCGCGTTGGTCGATGCTTGCTTCAACTCCCAATATTTATTTTACGGTTCGCTTTGACAGTTGACTGCGAGGGCAGCCATTCGGGGGGGGGGGTGCTGAAGAGCTCCGAGGGTTGGTCGAGCGGCAGAAATGATAAAAATTAACCCGAAGAGCGACAAACACTACCATATCAACAGCAGAGCAATCCAACGTGTGAGTACTCTAACCGGGTTACTCATCAGTCATCATACAGTACCAGGAATTGAAAAATTTCTGTCTCTGTCTGTCTGTCTCTATATCTATAAATATTTATATGTAAATAATATAAGCCTACGCCTATAGCTGTATGTTTGTATTATATACAGGGTGAGCCGTAAGTAATCATTAATTTCACGGAGTTATTCTTTGAGATATGTCAAACAAATAGCAGTAATACAATTTATTTTGCTCGTTTTTGCTTCCTTTTCGAGATAAAAATGGTTTTAAATTAAACATTTCATAGCGTATTTTGGGAAAACCATTGATTGAATTCCCAATATGCTCAGTCAATTTAACAGAGCAGTGTATTATGATAATAAATTATTGAAAGAATTTTAATCTTGTCCTCTAAATGTACAGAAATTTGATCCGAGCAAATGTATAACTTTTCGTTGTGCAAAGGAATTTTACAATGTTACTGATATTTTCTATGTAGAGATGAATAAAACTATCCCTGTGAAATTTAAAACTTTGTCTTAGTGTAAAAAAAACGATAAATTGCAATGAACTTACACTTACACTAATTATGTCTCAAACTTCTCAACATCTCTGAAATATGCACAAATGTAAACGACGGACCATCTCCTCCTACACTCCCGAGACCATTTCAGGAGTAACCATCTGTATCATATTCACAATCTTTCCCATAAATTCTGGAATTGTGTGAAGTTTATCTGAAAACACACGATCCTTAACAAATCTCCATAAAAAGAAATACAAAGGAATTAAGTCTGGAGATCGTGGTGGCCAAGTAGTTGGTCCTGCAATACCGATCCACCTGTTAGGAAACACTTCGTCAAGCAAGGTTCGAACATCCCGTCCATGCCGCTCATTTATTATACCGTACTAATGTTAACACACCTGGAATGGAAATGGCGCTTTCTAGTGGACACATTTGACTAGATCGACTTCTAGCGAAAAAAGCGCTTAACCAAATGGAAAGGTTCAGAGATGTACAACATAGCCAAACATAGTAAAAATCAGTCAATTTTTGAGTGATCAATTACTTATGAAAACCCCTGTACTTTTTCAGCTAACACGATTGGTCAATCAATTAGCTAAGCATAACGGACAATACAGGTGACGAAACAACCTTGACGTTGAGAATATGATTTCATGAGTGAACTTACCCCTGGGACCATTGCAACCAATTCTGTGATAAATTTTGTTGATGTCTGCTGCCGATATCACGTTGATGGGTACATTGCAGTGCCGATGCGAAAGAAATTAACTCATCTCAGGTTGAAAACCCCAAAATCTATCCGATGCAATCAATCGTGAAAGCCAAAGAACTCAGATCACGTGCTTTTCCGTTTCGAAGCACAGTAAAACTGCATTCGGCACCTAATTTCCAGAAGTGTTTTCTAATTCCCCGTCCTCTTCACTCCAAATATGCACATTACCGCCAAAGCAGACATAAGAGGATTTGGAGAAGCCGTGAACATATCAGAATAAGGTTATCTCCCACTAGAGCTGGGGCAGTAATGTGCACTGCATTTAGCAATATCCCCTCCGCGCGCGATGCGATACGATGCGATGGCGCAAATATGTTCCAAAACATTGTTAAAACTTATTACCTCATCGTTAATGCTCGACCATAAAATGGTTGCCATAGCAATTAGATTTTCAGCTGTTTATTCTAATTGCCGGATAAGATTAGCCTGGTTGCCATAGCGATGACATTAATAGCTATTCCATTGCAGCACAAGCGACAGAATATTTCCCGTATTACTTCGCATAACTAGCAAATCTTAACTGAACCGGAATTATCAGTTAACGATTGGAGTTCGACTCCTGATGCAACACGTGAGAATACGAGCAAAAGAGGGCAAGGATTCGGTTCTCGCAATGGGTTGTGGACTTCCATTCAGAGCTTACTTTTCCATATTTTTACAATAATTTTGATTCGTAATAAGTCGTTGCCCTACCCATACTATTCGATTCCTGATTACATTAATAAATACACATTCATTTGTTTATTCTAATTGCGTAACAAGCATAGCATTCTTAAACAACAGTAAATTATTCTAATGAAAATTCAAATATAAAATCTATCTATCTGTCTGTCTGTCCATCCATCTAATCTAATCTGTCTCTCTTATCTGTCTATCTGTCTGTCTGTCTATCTATCTATCTATCTATGTACGTGTATATATATATATATATATATATATATCCAACTTTATTATATGAATTTTATGTATATACTCATGTAGGCCTATGTATGTACAGGGTGTTAAAAAAGAGCATTCATTATTTTAAGAAGTGGTAGTAGTATTCCACCGCTGTAGAGAAACGGTTAGCCTTCTTGACTGTGAAACGAGCGGGCTCGGGTTCAAATCCTGGTTGGGACAATTTACTTGGTTGGGTTTTTTTAGGATTCCCCTCAACCACTCGAAGCAGAATTGCTGGGTAACTTTCGGCATTGGACCTCGGACTCATTTCGCCTTCATTAGTATCATTCCATTAATCATCTTAACAGTATACAGACGTCGTTCCGGAATCTGTTTATATGCGGCATCTGTCTGCGGGAGCTGCACATATCCAGCGAAGCCGAAGGGGCTTTAATAAGCGGACTACCGGTGACCGGGGTAATATAGCTCCCTGGGATAGATGGCGCCTTGGTGAGTCGTGGGATGGACGGTGGCATGTCCCGGTGGTTGAGGATGAAGCAGATTCAGGCACATTAATTTCGAACAGATGCCATCGATCTGAGGAGGCTACAGAATAACATCACTGGCAAGCGGAGGATCAGGTCTCCACTCAGACTGGATGCTGAGGCTGAATCTATACGATGGCACCATGCAGTGAATGATGCGCTTGGAGAAGCGATAGTAATAGCATACAATATGATATCTATTTTTTATTTTAGTAGGTTATTTTACAACGCTTTATAATAATAATAATAATAATAATAATAATAATAATAATGTTTTATTTTCGCTGGCAGAGTTAAGGCCATAAGGCCTTCTCTTCCACTCAACCAGCCTTAATCAATACAATACATAAATTTAAATTACAAATATTTTCACTACACTTAAAAGGTTCTCCAGCAATAATCTTCACTACACATTTATTTAAATTTAGATAAATCTATAAGGTAAAGTAGTAACTTAATTTTTGAGCTAATTTAATTCAATGAATTATAATTAATTTAATATTTGAGCTAGCTAGTAAAATGATGAAAATTAATTTAATATAAGCTTACTAGGACTATGTTACAGGGAGAATATATATATTTCTATTTCTATAATGAGAATATTAATGTAATTGCCATTAGAGGTTTTGTAAATCTATTTAGAGAAATTAAAGATAATAATAATAAGAATGGACAGATGTTAGTTTCATTATAAGTAACAAATATTAATCAGCAATTCATCTGTTAAGTAAGAATTTATGTACGGTAATTTTGACCTAAATGAAGCTATTGTCCAACAACCCCTTATATCACTCGGAAGCGAGTTCCAATTTCTAGCAACTGAAACTGTATAGGATGAAGAATATAAAGATGCCTTGTGGTAGGGTATAATGAGTAAATTGTTATAATGAGATCTTGTACTTAGCTGATGATATGCGGATAAATTTTGAAAACGAGAAGCCAAATATATTGGGGTAGCGGTGCGCAGAATTTGAAATAAGAGAACAAGAGAATGCAGGGCTCGTCGATCGCTTAGCCTTAGCCAAGACAGAGTTTGGAAAGACGGGGAAACATGATCATACTTACGAATATTACAAATATAACGGACGCACGCATTATGCACACGTTGTAGCCTGCTGCTCAAATTTGCATTTAGGTTACTTAATATAATATCGCAGTAGTCAAAGTGTGGCATCACGAGTGTTTGTACAAGGATTAATTTTAATTTATCAGGAAGAAAGTTCTTCAGTCGCTTTAATGAGTGAATAATGGAAAATATTTTTTGGAAGTGTGATTCACTTGTTCATTCCATTCCAGGTGACAATCCATATAAATACCAAGGTTCTTCACAGTCGTACTGTATGGAATAGTAGTACTATTTACAATTATCGATGGCAAATTTTGTTTGTCACACTTCGATCTTTGATGTTCTATTAAGATTGCCTGCGATTTACTTGCATTTAAATTAAGTCCGTGCGTTTTCGACCATATGGATATAGAATTCAAGTCATCATTAACTTTAGTTATGGCGTCATTTATGTAGTTAGGTCGAGTATGCAGATAGATTTGTATGTCGTCAGCATAAATATGGTGTCGGCAGGATGTTAGATTACAAGAAATATCATTAATATAAATAGAAAATAGTAAAGGTCCTAGGACAGAGCCTTGTGGTACGCCAGTCTTCGTGGTACGCCAAGTGGAATAACGATTATTAATAGACACGCACTGTTGGCGTTCACGAAGATAGGAGTCCATCCACGCTAACGCATTACCAGAAAAATGCAGTACTCTTAATTTTGCAATTAGTAAGTCAACATCTACAGTCGAAGGCTTTGGAGTAGTCTAAAAGTGTTAGTATTGTGATCTGTCCTTTGTCTAAAGCTTCACGTATATCCTCAGTCACTTTAAGCAGTGCAGTCGATGTGCTGTGTCCCGTTCTGAAGCCTTTATCAACGTTTTAGGTTATTTAGCGTCTGAATGAGATGAATAATGCCAATGAAATGAGTCCGGGGTCCAATATTTGCTCATATTGGGTTGAGGGAAAGTCCCGGAAAAAACCTCAACTAAGTAACTTGTCCCAACCGGGAACCGAACCCGGGCCACCTGGTTTCGCGGCCAGACGCGCTAACCGTTACTGCACAGGTGTAGACAGTACCATATCAGAAATTCAGTAAACAAAAGGGTAAATAGGTGTGATTCCATAAGACATAGGCCAAAAGGATGCATTACATTGAATAGAAATCACATTGAACATCTCCTATAGTGTTGATGGAGAAGTACTCATATCTCAGTAGATAGTAATTTTAGGACTCATGTTTACTAGACTTTTTTCTCGTTTTGTGAACATTACCACCTCTCAAAATATTGAATGATTTTTTAAAACCCTGTAGCTTATATACTTACTGGATAATTTATCCCAGCGCAGTGAATTAAAGTTAACAGAAAGCTAAACAAACATTTGTTAACTGACTGAGCTATGTTGCCTCACACAATGTTCACATCGTATTGGTCAAGAAATCGAACAACGAAATTCGCTTATGGAAGTCGACCGTCTGATTTGATTTAGTACTCTTATAAAAAGCAATAGAGTTTCCCCCCCCCCCCCAGTGCTACCACAACCGGCTGGATTCAGCGTTTAACCAATCTTGTAAGATTTGCCATGATTTAATTTTGCACTTTCTAGGTCATGCCCCCAGGACTGACTGCTGGGAGGTCAACATAGGCGCGTGTAGCTAATATATATCGTTGTGTACGAAATTTAATCTTCCTGCACTTGGACCTAAGCAGGTCTGTTGATTTCCCCCAGCTATTCAGTGCTCTCTCCAGGACAAACCATTGCCTTGGTGACAAACCCAAAATTGTCTTAATTAGAATTCGTGAACATTATAAACTGACAAATCACTTTCTACGTCCAGTTATGGTTGCTAAGTTACGAAGTCGTGATGATTTTACAACTGACATAAGCAAATGTCTGTTAAATTTATTTCATGTTCATTATTTATTGTAATTGACTTCAGAGTCAGTCTTGTTGTGTGGCGTTAACACAGTCTATGTTATACATATCTAGCTTTCAGGCATAGCTCCCTGTTAAGCTGACTTGAATAATTTCAAGGGGAAAATTGTTCCGGGGCAGGGTATCGAACCCGGAACCTTTGGTTGAGCGCACCAACGCTCTACCGATTGAAGTACCCGGGAACTCTACCATACCCCGGCCCAATTATTCCCTTGATATCCACATATTTCAAGTGGGTTGACAAAACCTTAGAGACCCAACATTGAGTGCACACTTTCTGTGTGACTAAAATTTGTGGTTTTCTGTTAACGAGTGGTAACGTATATTATACATATCTGGCCTGAAAGCAGAGTTCGATGTCCGGCCCCGGAACAATTTTTCCCTTGACTCTATACAATCTATGTTAACTATATGTGGTTGCTAGGATACGAAATCGTGATAATAATAAAACTGACATAAGAAAATCTCTGTTAAATTCATTTTATGTGCATTTGTTATGTGGCGTTAACACAATCTACGTTAGTTGTATATGGTTGCTAGGATACGAAATCGTGGTATTACTGAAAGTGGCATAAGAAAATTGAAGTTAAGTTCATTTTATGTGCATTATTAATTACAATCGAACCTTAGAGTCAGTCTTGTTATGTGGCGTTAACACAATCTACGTTAGCTATATGTGGTTGCTAGGATACGAAACCGTGATAATACTAAAACTGACATAAGAAAATCGCTGTTAAGTTCATTTTATGTGCATTATTAATTACAATTGAACCTTAGAGTCAGTCTTGTTGTGTGACGTTAACACAATCTACGTTAGCTATATGTGGTTGCTAGGATACGAAACCGTGATAATACTAAAACTGACATAAGAAAATCGCTGTTAAGTTCATTTTATGTGCATTATTAATTACAATTGAACCTTAGAGTCAGTCTTGTTATGTGGCGTTAACACAATCTACGTTAGCTATATGTGGTTGCTAGGATACGAAATAGTGATAATACTAAAACTGACAAAAGGAAATCGCTGTTAAGTTCATTTTATATGCGTTATTAATTACAATTGAACCATAGAGTCAGTCTTGTGTGACGTTAACACAATCTACGTTAGCTATTAAGTGGTTGCTAGGATACGAAATCGTGGTATTACTGAAAGTGGCATAAGAAAATTGATATTAAGTACATGTTATGTGCTTTATTAATTTTATTACAATTGAACCTTAAAGTTAGTCATGGGCCTATACTTACTTTTACTGGCTTTTAAGGAACCCGGAGGTTCATTGCCGCCCTCACATAAGCCCGCCATTGGTTCCTATCCTGAGCAAGATTAATCCATTCTCTATCATCATATCCCACCTCCCTCAAATCCATTTTAATATTATCCTCCCATCTACGTCTCGGCTTCCCTAAAAGTTTTTTTTCCCTACGGCCTCCCAACTAACACTCTATATGCATTTCTGGATTCGCCCATACGTGATACATGCCATGCCCATCTCAAACGTTTGGATTTAATGTTCCTAATTATGTCAGGTTAAGAATACAATGCGTGCAGTTGTGTTGTGTAACTTTCTCCATTCTCCTGTAACTTCATCCCTCTTAGCCCCAAATATTTTCCTAAGAACCTCATTCTCAAACACCTTAATCTCTGTTCCTCTCTCAAAGTGAGAGTCCAAGTTTCACAACCATACAGAACAACCGGTAATATAAGTGTTTTATAAATTCTAACTTTCAGATTTTTTGACAGCAGACTGGATGATAAAAGCTTCTCAACCGAATAATAACAGGCATTTCCCATATTTATTCTGTCAGTCATGGGCCTATATTATTATATGCGTGAAATAGCGTTTTTCATTTCCTTTGGATAAATTCTTTGAAAATTTATAGGCTAAGGAATTTTCCATATTTTCTATTAGCAGTAATCAAGTATTATAGACGAGATCGAAAACAAAAATGAGTGTAGTCCGTTATGGTTTATAGGCTTAATGAGAAAATAAAAGTGAAGCTTCGCGGAAAAACGTGTTAAAGCGTTTTTCAACAGCCTGACACAAGGCAACTCGAATGCAGTTTTAAGTTATTTTGGATTCTATTCTTTCCTTGAAGTTCGTACTGGCAGCTGTTTTTGTATTTCGTCTTTCTTTCTCATTAGCTCTATATTACCGTGTGTTTTTCTGGTTCTAGATCATAAGTATTTAATGTTGCTATAAGAAACCTATGTATAAAAACAATGAAATAACTTAATCAGTGAGTCATGTTTAGATATTAGCAGGCTTTGACAATTTGTAAAATAAGAGAATATCTTTTATGGTTGCTAAGTCAAAGCCAGATGTTCTCTTGTTTTACAAATTGTCAAAGCCTGCTAATTTCTAAACACGGCCCTCTGATTAAGTTATTTTTTCATTGTTTTTATACATAGCTTTCTTATGGCAATGTTAAATCCCTATGTCCTATGTCGAGAAAAGCACACGATGTATCGAGGTACGACGCTTCAAGGGGGCTTATTGCTGATGATTTTAAGATGCTCTTGTCAGAATCAGTGTTGTTATGTGGAGTTAACACAATGAATGTAAACTACAATCTGTGGTTCCTAGGATTTCTTGTTCTTATGACTGTGAGTTACATCTCCATCCTGTGTGCCCGATCTTAAATAGCCGTCCGTATACTGCTATAAGTGGTCGCGTGAAATGACCTGAATCCGTGAATTTATGGCCTAACTTGGCTCATATGTCTCCTTGTGCACACGCCGCTCTCCAACGTCTTTTATCTCCTTCCGCCTTCTCATTTTCCGGGGAGGTAAAACAGACTGTCTCTTAAAGCATAGTGGAGGGCCTCTTATCGATTGCATTTCACGTTACAAATTTCCAGATTTTATTGTTATAAATCCGATATTGTAATAGGCCTACAGTAGTATAAATTTTATAGTATAAATACCATAATTTTTCGGGAGTGGGTTCGATTCCCGCTTGGGCTGATTTCCTGGTTGGGTTTTTTCTTATCTATTCCCCACTGTAAGGCGAATGTTAGGTAATCTATGGCGAATCCTCGGGTTCAAATCACCAATGTCGCTTTTCGTGAAAAAAAAAACCTAGTAGTTGATACAGCGTTGTTAAGTAACCAAGTAAAAATACTGTAATTTACAATTTTTTCAATGAAAAATGTAGTGGAATAAATCAGTGTCATTTAATATTAACAGATGTTGTAGTAATTATTTTTATTTCTAATATTAATTTATAGAGAGCAACAAGCAAAATGTGTCTGACTCGTTTTTTCACCTATGTTGAATTTCTACGCATTCTATCTCTGCAGATGAAATCGTCGGTAGATAAAACACTATTAAAAATTTATATTTTGTTTTTGTTTATATTTATTCACTTTATCAACTACTGGTACCATCACCTTTTCCTATGAAAGCAACCTATGTAGGCTAATGCAATATAAAACTTTAAAATAACAGAACACTTATTTATTTATTTATTTATTTATTTATTTATTTATTTATTCATTCATTCATTCATTCATTCATTCATGTAAGGCCTTAAAATTAATAATAGGTACAGTAGTGGCAAAAAAAACCGGACCGACCCTTGTAGCTGATTTCAGAGCCTTGTTCACTCCAGAGCACGATAGACTGGTAAGTAACACTTTCGTGGTTCGAATCCTGCCTGGGAAGGAAACTTTTTTTTTTGTTCCTTATTAAAATTTGTTCCTAATACGTTTCGATTGCTGGTAAAATTCATGTTCTGGAAATAATAAGTTAATTAAGTAGGAAAATATCGCTGCAATCGAAACGTATTGGGAATAAATTTGAATAAGGAACAAAAAAAGTTTCCTTCCCAGGCAGGATTCGAACCACGAAAGTCTTAGTTACCAGTCTATCGTGCTCTGGAGTGAACAAGGCTCTGAAACCAGCTACAAGGGTCGGTCCGGTTTTTTTTGCCACTACTATACATATTTATTTATTTATTTATTTATTTATTTATTTATTTATTTATTTATTTATTTATTTATTTATTTATTTATTTATTTATCCATCCATATATACGAGTATATATTTAGGCCTAGTATGTATTTATCTATTAGGCTATTAAATACTAAAAATGAAACTAATGTTTTAAAATTAACAGTATTTTTTTATTTGTGCTTTTATTTATTTATATATTTATTTTAGTTTATTTCTTGCATATATATATATTATTTAATTTAATTCATTTATTAATTTATTATTCATTTATTTATTTTTATCCCGCTTATCTTCAAATAACACTGGTCCTTCATTAGCCTATAGTCGGTATACACTAACTATAACATTATATAGCTAACGTTGCCATAGTACCGACCGGACACACGTCACAGAGTCTTCGATTCCAACCGTTTCTACAGTAACAATGACAGCAAACAGCTGCCCCCTGGTCTGGTATTTATTCTGATACTACAATTTACGTGTCCCCGTCGAATTCCCTTATCATTAGTGCAAACAAAAGTGTATTCAATTGGCTGAGGTGCAAGAACGGCGTACATCCACTCCGCCTGACCCTGGACGCGTGCATGTGACGTCATCACATTATTTGTGGCAGCCTCACTTCCCCGAAGAGCAGAGAGAGATCAGGGAACACCCTCCTCCCACACGGCGCGGAATACATTAAACTCCTCGACGACAGAGTCTGTTACAGCGTGCCGGGGTTCGTAATGTGTGGGAAGCCTTTTATGCGGTTCCTATGCTACAGTCCTTGTGTGAGTTATGAAGGAGGTTAGGCCTAACCAAGTTTAACGGTTACGTATTTTATGCACAGTGGCGTTCACGACTTTATAATCAATTTTGAATTAAAATTTTTAAGCTATCTATCTTTATCTCAGAAATAATTCTGGACAACTCTATGAAAATGTTGCTGTTCATTCTTCATTGTCTTTGAAGAGTTGAGTTATTCTTTGGAAAATGTACTTTACGATTTTCTTTGTAACGGCAACTTTTTAATCACTTATTTATTCATTTATTTATTTATTTATTCACTTATTTATTCATTTATTCACTTATTTATTCATTTATTTATTTATTCACTTATTTATTTATTTATTTATTTATTCACTTATTTATTTATTTACTTATCTATTCATTTATTTATTTAATCATTTATTTATTCACTTATTTATTCATTTATATTATTTATTTATTTGTTTTATGGAAAATTCAAGAATCCCAAAAATTATGATGCAATATAAACCTAGAGGACATCGTCGACCAGGAAGACCTTTAAGAAGACTGCTAGATGGGGCCGAAACAGGTCTACAGAGGCCTAATTCGTGAAGGATGATGATGATGATGATTTATTTGTTTACTTATCTATTCATTTATTTATTTAATCATTTATTCATTCATTTATTTAATCATTTATTCATTCATTTATTCATTTATTTATTCACTTATTTACTCATTTATATTACGTATGTATTTAATTATTTATTTATTCGTTTATTTATTTATTTATTACTTATTTATTTATTTACTTATTTATTTATTGTCTTATTTATTTATTTATCTCTTTATTTATTCATTTATGTACTTAAGTATTCACTTATTCATTAATTTATTTATTCATTCATTCATGCATTTGTTTAATCACTTATTTATCTATTAATTTATTTATTCATTCATTTATGTATTTATCTATTCACTTATTTATGTATTTCATTTACTTATTTATTCATTTATTTACTTATTTCTTTGTTCATTTATTTATTTATTCAGTTTTTATTTATTAATCTTTTTACTTTTTATTCACTTGTTTAATTATTTTTAAATCAATTTATTTATTTTATTCATTTATTTTATATTATTTTATTTACTTAATGAGTTTTCAAATGCTTAGATTCTTCGTGTCTGGCATGATGATAAAATCGTGCGCATTATCTTTACCATTATTATTATTATTATTATTATTATTATTATCATCATCATTATTATTATTATCATAATTATTATTTATTATTATTTTATTAATATTATTATTATTATTATTATCATCATCATCATTTCATCACCTCATCATGAAATGACGAGGAAGCGCCTTTTGAAAACAGAACACAAGTTATTTGAAATCAGTATAGTCTATTCCTAGTTTATTGTAATTTTCAAATGAAAGCAATATAGCACAGCTCGGGCACAGGTGTGGAAAAGTGGTTTGTAATTAGTAGGTGGCAGATGAGTCTTACCACAGTCTGGATTCGATCTCAGACTCGCAGACACAAGACACAAAGGCGTTTGTTTGCATAGCTGGGGAATTTGCGTCCCGCTTTGTAGTGCCACATTCCGCGGCAACGAGCCACGCCGAGTGTTGCTATGCAACCAACACGACATGACATCGCGTCAGGCTTTGTGTTGAGTGTATGAAACATCGCTTTTGTCAAGATGCGACAACTTAGTATACTGTTGTAGGGCTCCAGTGGACCTCGGTTCAATCCCCGGCAGCAACAGAAATTTTATTTGAAAAGCGATAAGAAATTTAATAAGGCAGGGGGGGAGAGCTGATGAAAAACAAAAAGAAAAAAAATAGGTGAAGGGAAAAACAAAATAGAACAGAACAATTGAATATTATTTTATTTTTATATTTCAGTAATAGACCTGTAACTAAAAAGCCTAGACAAAGATAAAGAAATGTATGTAATATTTGTAGACCTGGAAAGGCTTTTGACAGAATGGACTGGAATAAAATTATAGGGATTCTAAAAAAAATTGATGTGGATTGGAATGATGGTAGGATGAAGAATAATAAAGTGCATTCGATTTTGTGATATGGCGTTGTTATCGGAAGAAAAATAAAGAACGTAAGCGTGCGAATTCTAAATAATGCAGTAGAGCAAGTGGACAGCTTCAAATACTTGGGGTGTACTATAAGCAGTAAAATTAGCTGCCGCCAGGAAGTCAAAAGGAGGATAGCAATGGCCAAAGACGCTTTTAATAGAAAAAAGTACATCTTCTGCGGACATCTAGGAAAAAACTAAGGGAGAGACTAGGGAAGTGCTTTGTGCGGAGTGTGGCAGAAACATGGACATTACGACGAAGTGAAGAGAAGCGACTAGAAGCATTAGAAATGTTGATTTGGAGAAGAATGGAGCGTGTGAAATGGACAGACAGAATAAGAAACGAAGCTGTAGTGGAAAGAGTGTGAAGAAAAAATAATGGTGAAGCTGATCAGAAAGAGAAAAAGGAATTGAGGAATTGGTTGGGTCACTGGCTAAGAAGAAACTGCGTACTGAAGGATGCACTGGAAGGAATGGTGAACGGGAGAAGAGTTTCGGACAGAAGAAGATATTAGATAGATAACGTTAAGATATATGGATCATATGCAGAGAAGGAGGAAGGCGGAAAATAGGGAAGATTAGAGAATGCTGGGTTTGCAGTGAAAGACTTGCCCTGGGCAGAAAAGCGCGAATGAATTAATTATGCTGTTACCTATCGTCGGGTGAAATAGGTGATAAGCAAAATGATATTTGGCGAAATGAGTCAGGAAGATCGTCATGGATTACCTTACATTCGCCTTACAGGGTCACAGTTGAGTAAAACTGCAACAAACCACAAGATACGGAAGGATTCACTTGAAACGTATTATTAAAATATATATGTACCAATAAATTGCTTTGTTCAAGCCATATGCTGTGTCATTTTGAATTTTCTAAACAGCATGCTGAAATTCATCACAATCAACTTCCGGACCCTATAGACTACATGTACAAATTCGTCATTTGTGTATTAACATTTTTTTAACATCCTGTATAACAAAGATCTAACCATAAAGTTCACTGTTCGTTACAGACAATAATTTTACCAGTGCGGAAAAATGTACTTACAATGCAGTATAATAAAATCCATTTTCATCCCGCTGCAATTGAATTATATTTTATTTCGCATAACTGTGTTTAACAATAAACCAACCAATGTTGCAAATGCGTTTTTCTGTTTCGTTCGTTCGTTACACATTTTTTAAACACGAACGTGCTTGAAAAGCAAACCAAAAGAATTTATAAACGCTTCAGCCACCTCTACAGCGGCTCATAAATTCATCGATATTGCTCTGTTTTAACACATCCCACATGCAGCCGTTGCCATGAGACGTAAATCGCATGAGAGAGTTTTTGTTTCTCAGTACACAGTCGTCAGGATCTGCGCGTCGAAAAGTGTCATCTGTGTTCCATGAACAGATTCTCTGCGTCGCCCACCAGTTCCAAGTACCAGGCAAAGTGTGCCCGACACCCCGTCCAGATTTATAACGCGTACATACGGATTCTCGTCATATACAAGATGTAATTAACGTCAGGGCTTTCACTGTCATTTCTACCTCCTTTCATAGCCCAGTCAGTCCGGGGTTCCGTTCCAAGCAGAACTTAACAGCGTTTATGCAACATGAAGCGTATTTATGACAGGTTTTGACGTAGAATACGTCTTCTTTCCGTCCACCGAGTATGGACATCAGTGCGGGGATCATTGATGAAGCAAATCCAAATGCTTCTGTAACAATACTACCAATCACAGCCGAATATTAGCTCTAATATTATTAGTATTTAGGCCATGCACAAATGTACCCAATAATGCCATCTCTCCTCACCACGGGCATGATGGTGCGGAATTTTCAAATAGAATAAGCCTTGCCGCGCGGCCTCCCTCAGTAATATCTCGGCATCGAGAGCAGTTACAGACCTGTGCGACCACTCTTTTGATTTGTAATCGCGAGTGCATTTTGAGTGCACCATAGTGAAAAACTTCTGATCTGGGACTAATTTCTGAATGTCGCTTCATATGAAGAGACAATATATCACAATAATTATATTATGTTATACATACATACATACACAGCCACCGGCGTGGCTCAGTGGGTTAAGGCGCTTGCCTGCCGGTCTGAAGTTTCGTTCGGGCGTCAATCCCCTCTTGGGCTGATTACCTAGTTGGGTTTTCCCCAACCGTAAGGTGAATACCAGGTAATCTATGGCGAATCCTCAACCTTATCTCGCCAAATACCATCTCGCTATCACCAATCTCATCGACGCTAAATAACCTAGTAGTTGATACAGCGTCGTTAAATAACCAACTTAAAAATACATACATACATACATACATACATACATACATACATACATACATACATACATACATACATACAAAGCCTACATAAGTGTTTTGCTCATGGCAGGTCTTTCACTGCAAACCCAGCATTCTCCAATCTTTCCTATTTTCTACCTTCTTCTTAGTCTCCTCATATGATCCATATATCCTAATGTCGTCTATCATCTGATATCTTCTTCTGCCCCGAACTCTTCTTCCGTTCACCATTCCTTCCAGTGCATCCTGCAGTAGGCAGTTTCTTCTCAGCCAGGGACCCAACCAATTCCCTTATCTCTCTCTGATCAGTTTCAGCATCATTCTTTCTTCATCCATTCTTTCCAACACAGCTTCATTTCTTATTCTGTCTGTCCATTTTACATGGTCCATTCTTCTCCATATCCACATTTCAAATGCTTCCAGTCGTTTCTCTTCACTTCGTCAGAATTTCCATGTTTCTTCCTCGTACAATACCACACTCCATACAAAGCACTTCACTTGTCTCTTTCCTTAGTTGTTATGTATTATATTATATTATATTATATTATATTATATTATATTATATTATATTATATTATGTAACAAGTAATAGAAGAGAGTGTAAACCTGTTAATTGCAACGCTCTCATTATCGATAATTTTGTGGTCGTCTGGATTGGTAATGTCATTAAATTCTCACATGCTCTTGGTTGAACTAGTGCGTGTTATTTTAATATACACACTCTTATGTAATCATGCCAGATCCACTTATGTGCTTAACACAGCGAAACTTGAATTTAAGCATGCGTTAAGGCTTAATCGTGTGACTTAAAGACCCACTTGAAAGTCTGATATAAGTTCATTTTTTTTAATTATGTAAGTTCGGAATTATTTATATCTTTGGAAATTCAAAGCATTCCTTTACTACGAACTACCTATTTCTGTTTTACGTTGCTCTGCTTTTTCTTCCGTTGCTATGCCAACCCATCTTTTTGTGTTTCACTTCATTTGTTTTATTATATCATGATTCATGTTGCTTTCCTTTGTTTTGCTTGCGTTTCTTATGTTATATTCCTTTGATTTTCTTTCTTTTCGATTTATTTTATTTTTTTGCAGTGTAGTTCTGTCATGCTTTCTCTGGCTTTTGTTAAGTTCCACTTCGCTTCTTTTCATAACGTTTAGCTTTCTATTTCTATTCTTTTGTTTACCTTTTCCTTCCGTTGCTAAACTTTGTTCCATTTTTCGCTTATTTCATTTTAATTCTTTTGTTTCTTTTCCCTTCGATTTAATTTGTTTTGCATTTGCAGTAATTTTAATTTTGGTTTGTTTATTTGGTTTATTTTATTTTTATATTTTTCTTTACAATTTTTTTATTTTCTCATTAAGACATGTGTGGAGGACACTGAACGTGTGCAAAAGTGAATTTGTCACCGAAGGAATCCTTCCTTAGCTTCAATTGTAGCCAGCATGTCGACAGCAAATGTTGTGTGGCGTGGATAATTATCTGATTGAAGAGCTTGCACTAGCTGAACCCTGTACGCATATAGCCTCAGATTCTTGCAAAGGAATGCGGCAAGTTCAGTTCCCTATCGGTACTGGCAGTGGACTTATTAGGGCTTACTGATCGTGTCTCCATAAACCAGGATACACATTGTGCCATCTTCTGAGGTATCCATATCTCCTTCACTGTCAGATTTCAGAGTTCACCAAAATTCACACCTGCGACCAAAAAACGCATTTCAATAATCTAACAAAATTCCCATAAATACTTTGGCAGTTTCTGATTAACACACAGAAAACCGCATAAAGATATCTTGTCTCAATAATTTGTTACTTACATCTGAAGTTGTAAAGGTTTCATGTGGACACCCTGTAGTTTTATTAATTACAAATGAGGATTACAATAGATAACGGATCAATCAGACAGTTAAATTGATGTTGATTGTCGATTGATGACATTGATTCTAACTACAAGTGGTATGTAATCATCATTTGTGCTTAATAAAACTATATTGTATTACTGTATAGCTACCTATGCACCCCCCTGTATTCTATACTATATTTACGCATGTATTGACCTAGCCCATATAAATTTTTCTCAAGCCCAAAACTGTACATTTTTTTTTTGTATATATTTGTACTTATCAACCCTCTGGTTTTACTACCCTAACTAAAACTACCCTCTCCTGCCTTTGTTATGGAGATACGAGTGTAGTGTATCAGTAGTGACGTAATTTTCATCCCCCGAAAAACAATCCCCTAGATTCTCTTTTGTCCCAGTAATGAGAGTTTAGTGTCACAGCATCTCTATCGCGGCATTACACAAACATTCCTCCAAGCGGGGCCGTGGGGTTATTTAAGCCACTATTGTTTTGTTTGCATTATCCCTAGGGGTTGTAATACAACACGCACCCCTGTATTGGCGTGACAGAAGCCCATACGTGCTACCAGCTTTGTTTTCCCGACATTCCACGCGAGATAATTGTTGAGGTCGTAACCTAAGCTAGCCAAAATTCTGACCAGGGTTAATAGACTGAGCTCTGCTTAATCGCGTGTCCCTTCTAATAAAAATATTGCAAGGCACGTCATTTTTAATGTCTGCTCACCTCGCATTCTCTTACGTGCTGGAATGTTGGCACTTTCTCTCTTTCAGTTCTGTTGTTTCCATGGTTACAACTTTGGACTCTAAACTTTGCTTTTACGTATATAGCTTTTTGCATTTGCACTATGTGGAGTAATACTGAAAAAAAAAGTCGATTGCGATATTTTCACGTGAATTCACGGCATTTAGGCTACAGCAGACGCAGAGAGAGTCTGTGCCTTCTGACCAAGGTTGGCCGCGTAAATTACATTATACAAATTTTACATAAATTACACGTAATTTATATCTTACTTACTTACTGGCTTTTAAGGAACCGGGAGGTTCATTGCCGCCCTCACATAAGCCCGCCATCGATCCCTATCCGGAGCAAGATTAATCCAGTCCCTCCCATCATATCTCAACTCCTCAAATCCACTTTAATATCATCCTCCCATCTATATCTCAGCCTCCCCAAAGGTCTTATTCCCTCCGGCCTCCCGACTAACACTCTATATACGTACATTTCTAGATTCGCCCATACGTGCTACAAGTCCTGCCTATCTCAAACGTCTGGATTTAATGTTCCTAATTATGTCAGGTGAAGAATACAACGCGTGCAGTTCTGCGTTGTGTAACTTCCTCCATTCTCCTGTAACTTCATTCCTCTTAGCCCCAAATATTTTCCTAAGCACCTTATTCTCAAAGACACTGAACCTCTGTGTAGTCAAATGTAAATTGAATGTAAGGAAGTATTTGGGAAAAGCGACTTTTAACCCACACTGTATTTAGTGGAATTTCTTTATTTTGTATAACTGGGTAATTGTAAGAATTTATTCGGTCATAATTCGTTTTACCAGGAAATAAATTTGCTAGTTTTAAAATGTGATCTGCCAACTATATCTCTTGTCCTCCAGATATACATAGATTGCCATCCTAGACTAGTGCTCCTAACTTCAGCATTTGTTTCACCGTTCTCCTCCATCAATTAAGTAATTATCTATTTAATACTACGGCTATATTAAATGATATTATATGCTACGGGCAAAATGACGCTCTAAACCACTGCTCGCCAAATTACCCCAATACGTATTGGTTTAGCGAATGTATTAAAGCCTGCATCAGTTAACGAGAAATCGGATAGTTACATCACGACTTCAATTACGAACGAGTATAAATCAATAGGATTATATAAATGCGCTATAGTAGAGGATAGGCTATCAAGCATTGCCTCTTAAAAGGTACAGTTATTTCTATAATATAAGTACCTCTAAGAACCTGTTCCTCATCAGTAATATAGCCTTGGTAATAGTAGGACTTAATAGTAGTATAGAGGGTGAACCATAATGTTATTAAATTCAGAGGATTATTTTTTGAGATATGAAACGTATGATGTGGACGGAAAGAATAAGAAATGAAGCTGTGTTGGCAAGAGTAAGTGAAGAAAGAATTATGCTGAAACTGATCAGGAAGAGACAAAGGAATTGATTGAGTCACTGGTTGAAAAAAAAACTGCCAACTGAAGGATGCACTGGAAGGAATGGTGAACGGAAGAGGAGTTCGGGGCAGAAGAAGACATCACATGATAGACGACATTAAGATATATGGATCATATGAGGAGACAAAGAGGAAGGCAGGAAATAGAAAAGATAAGAAAAAGCTTAGTTTGCAGTGAAATGCCTACCCTTAGCCAGAACACTGTGAATGTATGAATTCTTTGTGATATTTCAAGCCAAAAATGTTAATACAATTTACTCGTTTTTGCTTCCTTTTTGAGATGAAAATTGTTTTATATGAATAATTTCTTAGCGTGTTTTGGGAAAACAGTTGATTTAATTCAGAATATGCTCAGTCAGTTTAAGAGAGCAATGTATTATGATAATAAATGATTGAAAGAATTTTAGGTTTGTCCTTTAAATGTGCAGAAATTTGATCGGAACAAATGTAACTTTTCGTTCTGCAATAGTAATATGCGTTACAAGAGCGGTATGTTGAAGTTTTCATGTTCGAGGAAAAGTTTGAAAAAGCGAAACGTAGTTGAGCTTTTTTAATTTCCGAGAATTGAAAGAAAACATACCACTCGTGTATCGTACATTATTTTGTGCGAAGATCGTTTATTACATACCTGAAAGAGGAATTTCTAATTAGTTGCAATGAAATCTCCATCTTGGTTTCTGTTCAATGACGGCAAATTTGCAAAACAGAAATATCTATCTTCAACATTGTTGCTTTAAAATGTTTTCTGTGTTTACTATACTCCAGCAGGCCGTGATATACGTCTGTCTTTTTTTTTCCCCCCAGTCTATGATGAGTCTGAAATCTTGTTGATATTTTCACGGCTTCCTTAATGTTACTTGCATCACGAATGCAGTAACTTTAGTGGAGTTGTAGAGTTTACTTAATTTTTGCAAATATTTAAAAACAATAATAACAGTGCAATTTAGGTGAAATTGCAGTGGTAAGTTTCCAATTTATAATTATTACTATATTGAACGTCTCTAAAAATAATATGTTAAAAGTTTAAAGCAGTAAAATCAATATGTCACTTAAGCGGTAAGAAGAGGGAACTTGTTATGTGTGTTAGGTTGGGAATACTGAATGTGGAATTTTAGACTTTCCGCGGATTGGTTTTGTGCGGAAACCAAGCAAATACGCACGATCTCGCACAAAATAATTTTACAAACGGAGTACTGAAATTACAAATATACACTGAAAATCAAGATAAGTCGTTATAACTTGCAAGGTGACATAATACTGATCGCGTACGACGGAACTTCTCGACGAAAGCTAACATTGTTGTGTTATTTGGTGCCGTATTGTTAAATCGCTCCTGGTACTGCTCTTTAACCTGGTACAAGCTGGACCATTCTGACGTCACACTCGTATGACCGGAAATAATGCTCCACAATAAACACCTTCTCTGTTGTGAGAACCATCATTGCAGAAATCAACACAACACTGCATTCACAATATGTCAAACTATTATATACAATAAATAAATACTTCGTTGCTAGGGAAACGTGGACAGCAGATGAGCGATAATTGAAGGGTTCAGAACCATAGTGGGCCAAGCGCCATATATGTAAAGACGTAGAAAACAAGGGTATAATTCAATGGAAACATATAGCAAGTAACATAAAGTCTACACATTAAAACTAAATGATATGTCAGTCTTCATTAAACTATGGTATTCACTTAACTTTAACCCCTACTTTCTCCGTTTTTAATAAATGGCGCTTGGCCCAGTATGGCTCTGAACCCTTCAATTTAACTACTGTTTTGGCGCATACCATATTATATCAAATTTGGTGGAAATCAGCACTCTACGATTTTGTGGTAAGAAATGCGGTTTTTTTCCCAGTCCGGTGCGATTTTTTCATTTTCAGAGTTTGGCAACACTGACCCACTATACGCAGCGACTTCGCTTACAGCAAGGGCTGTCTGTCTCCTGTATAATGTCGAATATTGCGTTGAGAAGGTTCTTATTAATTTTGCTGGTTATTAAAACCTTATGGCTCCGTCCGCATCGGTGGCACGAGCCTGCGGTTGATGCTATCATCACCGATGACTGCAAATGACGACGAAGCCGCAGAAAATACTTGCCACGCAGATGGGGACTATGACCACACCCACCACAAAGCGATATCGTAGTAACATTCCAGCAATTTGAACACCGCGACAAAACAGTGCAGAAGGGAAGTTGGTTACTGCTTAATGGACGTCCAGCACAAAGAACATGCATTCTTGTTACGAAATTCAACCGTGAACATGTTGCAAATGAGAACTGCGCTGTCAGACATTCAGAGACAAGAGATTTTGTTGTACTTACAAAGTCGTTTAAATGAACAAAAAAGTTTCCTTGAGTACATTTGGCACAGTTTTGAACTGGCTTACAACGTTCATTTTCTCGCGTATAGTTTTACTTCTTTTATTTTTTAGAAGAAATAGGCCTGCAATCTCAGCTATGTAATGATGATTTCCAATAGGAAAATGTGCTCTTCCTTCCTTATTTTCTATTCGATGTAGATGTAAATGTACAGGATGATCCGTTTTGGTATGGATAAAATAAAAACACCGTAAAACATTTACTACTGAACTTTATTTGTTGAAACTTTGTGCATACAACACTGAAAGATGGGAGATTCCTCAGAGCTCAACATGACCCCCATTGCGCACCCTGCACAACTCATAACGGTGATGCAATTCAGCCCATGTCCGTTGTAACATAAGAGGGGTGATTTGTTGAAAAGCTTGAGTAATTTTTACTCTCAGATTATCAATGTTTTTTTACTTGGTTATTTAACGACGCTGTATCAACTACGAGGTTATTTACGAGATTGGTGATCGTGAGATGGTATTTGGCGAGATGAGGCCGAGGATTCGCCATAGATTACGTGACATTTGCCTTACAGTTGGGGAAAACCTCGGAAGAAACCCAACCAGGTAATCAGCCCAAGCGAGAATCGAACCCGCGCCCGAACGCAACTCCGGATCAGTAGGCAAGCGCCTTAGCCGACAGAGCTACGCCGGTGGCTTTATCAATGTTCGTGGGTTTCTGTGAATAGACAATGTCTTTAACAAAACCCCACACGAAGAAGTCAGGAGGGATTAGATTTGGCGAGTTTCGGGGCAAAGTCAAGAGATAGCTGCTTCTCGTACTGGATTTCGCCTGCGACCTCCTGCATGTTTTTTTTTTTTTTTTTTTTTTTTTTTTTAACACAGAACTTGTTTCTACAAATTTTCGATACCACAACATTATGGAATCGTATTTAGGTACATTATGCACACCATACTCACGTCGAAATTCCCTTTGAACTCTTTTAACACTCTCAAATTTACCATACCAAAGAACACATTGTGCCCGCTGTTGATTTGTAGTAGCCACTTTAATCATCTACGATTATCATTTGTACTTTCAGATTATGCATTGTTGATTGTCATATATGAAAACTCCCATTATTTAATCATAAGATAGTTCGATTCCCGGTCGGGGCAAGTTACCTGGTTGAGGTTTTCCGGGGTTTCCCCTCAACCGAATATGAGCAAATGCTGGGTAACTTTCGGTGCTGGATCCCGGACTCATTTTACCGGCATTATCACCATCTCATTCAGACGCTAAATAACCTAAGTTGTTGATAAAGCGTCCTAAAATAACCTACTAAAAATCATGAGATAGCCAGCAAGAAAGTTTTCCTACTATCATAATAGCTTCATAATAATAAATTAATATTAGGCTATCCATACCCAAACGGATCAGACTGTATTATATTTCATATACTGTATAATATTCCCTGATAAATTGACTCGTAGATACTGAATATGAACAAAATCCGTCCAATAGTTTAGTAGAAATCGCTGTACACAGACAGACTAGCACTAAAATTATTATATTTCATGTACATCATTCCCTGATAAATTGACTCGTAGATACTGAATATGAACAAAATCCGTCCAATAGTTTAGTAGAAATCGCTGTACACAGACAGACTAGTACTAAAATTATTATATTTCATGTACATCATTCCCTGATAAATTGACTCGTAGATACTGAATATGAACAAAATCCGTCCAATAGTTTAGTAGAAATCGCTGTACACAGACAGACTAGTACTAAAATTATTATATTTCATGTACATCATTCCCTGATAAATTGACTCGTAGATACTGAATATGAACAAAATCCGTCCAATAGTTTAGTAGAAATCGCTGTACACAGACAGACTAGTACTAAAATTATTATATTTTATGTACATCATTCCCTGATAAATTGACTTGTAGATACTGAATATGAACAAAATCCGTCCAATAGTTTAGTAGAAATCGCTGTACACAGACAGACTAGTACTAAAATTATTATATTTCATGTACATCATTCCCTGATAAATTGACTCGTAGATACTGAATATGAACAAAATCCGTCCAATAGGTTAGTAGAAATCGCTGTACACAGACAGACTAGTACTAAAATTATTATATTTCATGTACATCATTCCCTGATAAATTGACTCGTAGATACTGAATATGAACAAAATCCGTCCAATAGTTTAGTAGAAATCGCTGTACACAGACAGACTAGTACTAAAATTATTATATTTCATGTACATCATTCCCTGATAAATTGACTCGTAGATACTGAATATGAACAAAATCCGTCCAATAGTTTAGTAGAAATCGCTGTACACAGACAGACTAGTACTGAAATTATTACATTTCATGTACATCATTCCCTGATAAATTGACTCGTAGATACTGAATATGAACAAAATCCGTCCAATAGTTTAGTAGAAATCGCTGTACACAGACAGACTAGTACTAAAATTATTATATTTCATGTACATCATTCCCTGATAAATTGACTCGTAGATACTGAATATGAACAAAATCCGTCCAATAGTTTAGTAGAAATCGCTGTACACAGACAGACTACTACTGAAATTATTATATTTCATGTACAGGAATTGTAGCGCTTCTTCATCAATGAAAGCCATTCCGACAACTTTGTTCAGTTGGCTGGACTGTAACCACAGATGTCGCTCGCGTGATCAGTAAACACCAACATCAAGAGCTGGTCCGCCATATGCAAATTGGAGTCACTAAATACAGTGGCCGTGACAGTCGGGGTGGGTCGCAGAATTATTGTTGTCGGGGTGTCAGACATGTTTATACCCCGTCTCGGTCGTTTGATTCTTTCAGTGCAAGTTGCTGAGTGTGCGAATGTATAATGGATGGCACCAGAACGCAGTCTGCCGGTCGAAATACGAAACACAGCAAGAATCTATCCCTGTTCGACATGATAGTGATATACGTGCGTACGGTATTGCAAACGCTTTCTTCTTCGCAGAGGAAGACTGTTTATTATTCTAGGCACCACAGCCCTAGCATTCAAATTGTTCCAAAGTACACGTTTCCGTTCAACAAAGTGCATGTTTATATCCCTAGAGGCGCTACAGATGTCCTCATTAGTTTGTCACCAAGCTCGTCTTTATGTCCACGGGTCGTATGTTCGAATCCAGAAGAGGGTGACTGAATTTTAAAGGTAGTAAAAATTCAATAGAAGATTGGACTGTTTTCCTGTCCAGCACCAGGACCGCAGCATTATTTTAAGGAGTGGTGTCTGTAGGAGGATAATATGTTTTTATCGCTTCTCTTTTGTTAAAGTAATTTAAAACTCTTCTTTTTCACTTTTCCGCAAATTTAATTTTGTTACTTTATTTGGGACATACTCAAAAAATTTCCATATATATCGCCTAATCTTGCCTGCTTAGGTTACTAGGCAACGCGCAGTACTATTGTTCCAGCCCCTTACATACGCCGTTAAAGAGGAGACAGTTGAATTTTGATCATATTTCAAGAATTTTTTTTTTCAAAAGAATAATTAAGTACTGGCATTTCATTTATATGTTGGCCAAATTGTATCAACAGTAATCTCACTAGAGGTTTCGATTTATCTAGATAAAATCAAAACTCGAGTGGGATTTAATTGGCTATTACAGCATTAGAAAAAAGTATATAAAGATTAGAAGTAACGAAGTACTCCAATACAATAAAATATTGACTTACGAAAATAGAACTGTCTTCAAATGTATTATTGTACCATTTCAACATTACAAATATTACGCTAGATGGCAGTAGTGTGTTATGATTAACTGTTTTCTTGTTATCAGTTGTGCCAACTATGGAATCTTCATTGAACTCTGTGGACTGTTACTAGTTAAGAAGGCTTTGTTGATTCAGTTTCATTTTTATTAAAATAGTTGCATTCCACACGAATTATCCGGATCCCAGTAATCAACGTCACTTGACAGATGATTTTCAATAAATCTTAGTATTAAACAATCTCTGATACGTGACTATCCATAATATCATATAGCAGAAGCTATAACATAACCTAAATAATATAAACAAGTGTTAGAAAAGTTTTAATTAGGGATGATGAAATAAACTAGAAAAGTTTTAATTAAGGATGATGAAATAAAAAATAAACGTGAATAATTTTAAAAGGAACAATTATTGAAAATACAGTTTTTAAATTTGAATGTTTTAGTAGTTGGTGATTCAGTTGATGTTATATTGGACGTGTGCGTAAAAGAAGTGGAACTCGTTGATGTACATGGTGTATTCCTCAACTTATTCAGGATTTCCGAATGGTGCTCTTCATTTATTTGTAAATAGGCTTTCAGGGAAGATGCACAGCTATGACCAGTGATTTTTATTAATTCTTGTTCTTGAATGCCAATGCGAGTCATATTTGAAACTGCTGTGCATCGATTGGGGTGGTTTGTAATTTTCTGTTTTTTGACACCCAGACCAGTGCAGTTTGAAATGTTGGCAAACAAAGAAACAAATGCCAGGGAAGCGATAAAATTAAACAAATGCTAGGGAAGCGATAAAATTAAACAAATGTTAGGGAAGCGATAAAATTAAACAAATGCTAGGGACGCAATGAAATTGTGCGATAAGCAGCCATGATTGGTTGAAAGAAGTTCTTTCGTACCGTTTTATTTGTCAAAAGTATTATGGCGTAGTAAAAGTGTAATAGTCGACATAATCGTCCTCATAATTCATGCCTTTCTTATATTTCACAATTACGAACAGGTTTTCGAGGCAAATAATTGACATTTTGAAGTAATTTCTCCACACTTTTATTTTTACTGCATTTACTTATATGGTAGGTATTTCTAAGTTCGCCAATCATCATTTTCGTTAAGATACGATATTTGGCTAAAATTTGGCACCAGTAACTTGGTACATGATGCGTTAGAACTTCGTTGAATACGCAAGGTGCATTACCAGTATCTCTTGCTATGAGGTAGTCGCCATACTATGTTAACTATGGTTGCCGGTATAAGATTTGCTCCATAAGAATCCGTTTCATCCAACGCAATACGTGAAGCATTTACAGAGTGTAATATATCATTTAAAGCCTATTTTGTGTACTTTCTGGCTGTATTTTTTAGAATTACATTTACTACATCGATGTGCTACTTTATGACATTATTAATTAAATGTTGCAACTGTTCTTAAGTTCGCCACTGCAGCTTCTTCCATGGCCAACTTAGAATCATTCGTTGCTGATTCTTTGAGATCGTTTTAAATAGTTGACAGTTTAAATAACTGATCACATTTTAACTTTAGTATTTAAATGAGTGATATTTTAGATATTCTATAGGTAAAAAAATACTAAAATTATTAATCATAATATGATATTTTATTAATGATAAAACTTTGTTTAACTCCTACTATGACCATTTTTTATGTATTAAAATATATATTAGATCTGTACTCTGATGATATTAAAATATTATTTGAATTTACAACAGACGCACAAGTGGCTAACTTAGGAAACACATACGTCCTAATTTCGCCAATTGCATCCCCTTCTCTATTTTGTTTTTATACGACAAGGAGTACCTTATTCTTTACGAAATTTTTATTTAAAATGCTCTTTAGTATCAATATTGCAAAGCAATTTTTTATACTTTCGAAATATGACTTCATCATCAATTTAAAAATAAATTTGCTTAATATGGCGAACTTAGGAAGACTTGCCTTATTCAAATACTGTACTACAGTCTCGCCTATCATAAACGTTTAATAACCATCCTAATTCATTAGCAGTGGATTTATTGGACAGCAGTACTTTCCCCTAAACAGATGTAACAGACGCTGTTTTATATTTAATCTAAAAGTTCAAAAACTAATCAAAATTTTATAAGCGATTTAAATACCAATACGCTATGTTTTGTAACACTGTTATTACTTATTGTTCATTGTTGAACAAATTTTAATTTTTCTGACAAGTTAATAAAAATTCACCAAGTCATTCTTAAACTCAATGGCCATGGATGGATGGATGGATGAATGAATGAATGAATGAATGAATGAATGAATGAATTTAATGTCATTCAGCAAATTAATAGCCATAGACAACGTCAGAGTAGAAATATAAAATGGATGGCTACTACAATATGAATAAATGTAGAAATAAAATCAAAAATAAATATACAATCACCAGATAATTACAAAAACAAGTTAAGAGTGTTAAAAGAAATAGTATAAAATCAGGTTAAAATGTACAGATTTGTCAATTGCATGGGGTTAAAACAAATAGTATCTAAAACGTAATATTGCTAAAATCATTGACACTGTAGATTGGATTTGCCATCAAAGTCCTTCTCACCAACCTTCTGAAAGTAAAATATGACGTGTTTCTTATTATTAGTATTAGTATTTATTTATTTAACCTGGTAGAGATAAGGCCGTCAGGCAATGCAATGCAATGGTAAAGAATTATAATAGTACATTATGCAACGAGCCTATAATGGTAGTAATTAAGACGCGAGTATGTTTCTGAAACGAGCGCAAGCGAGTTTCATAATTTTCATACGAGCGTCTTAATTACCATTATAGTCAAGTTTCATACGACTTTTTATGCTAGACCATATTTCTAACTTGAAATTATTCGTAAGTAGTCATGTTATTCTTATCTAACTGAGGAGCGGAATTGACCTCGTGCAATACCTCGTAAATTGTGACATGTGCGCAGACGCGAAAGTATTGATTTTTTTCCGAGAAACAAATGTCTCGCGCTAGTTGTCTTTCGATTGCATATCCGAGAATAATCGATACTTGCGCTTTCATATTGCTACAATGGTATTTTCTGATTGGTGGAACACCTGAACTGTAATGAATAGGTGTTCTTTAATGAGGTCCATTAAAGTTCTGCTACCAGGTGTATAATTACTACATTTCGGCATGGTCGAGCATAAAGTTTATAAGATATGTAAATAAAACTATTGCTTGTAGTACTATATTTGTACTTGGAACTAGCTAACTCATCGGAACAAAAAGAAAACAGATGACCAGCACTGAACTGAAAACCGTTTCAAAGTTTCCAATAAGCTAGATGACTGTCACTAAACACTATTTTTTTCTCTGTTTTGATCACCCCTGTCCTTCTCATTCGTTGCATTCCATTTGAAATCACTTCTGCGGTAAATTTCTCACAGGAATCACTCTTGCTCCCAAGATTAGCTCCCGCTCTGTTTCCATGGTAACCGGCATTGAAAGAGCAGCGCTGTATACAAACATCTTGTGATAATTGAATGAAGGTTCACAAGGCACGCAATCTTGTCATAATATTTCTCTTTTTGTTCACAGACGAAATTCAACCCTCTGACAGCCATCTTATTCACGCTGGATTTTTTCCTTCTGTGCCTCAATGTAAGTATATTATTTTAAGCATGTACAACACACGTCACTTCTGTATGCTGTCATAACGCGCGATGCCTCTATTTTCTAGAGACAGAAGACGTGACAGTCACTTTTTTTATTTTTTTTATTTTTTTTTTAATAAAATGTTCCTACTTCGGCAACAGAAACCGTCGGTTGCTTATCATTATTTATCATTGTCTCTCGCATTATTTTCTGATTTCTCGTTGTACACTTAGTTTCTGTCTCATAATTATGTAATGTCGGTTTTGGAGAACATTTTTAGTTGAAGTGCGTTGTGGCAAGAAATTGACCTAATCTTTAAAGTAAAGGCCATTGAATTCTGTGGTCTTGAACCACTTTTCAGCGAGGTTTTTTTTTATCCCGTTACGGTACAAGTTTCAGGTTTTTGATCCCAAGAATTCTGTGTTACCCATTTCGACGACTCCCAAGTTTTGGAAATTTCTTCCACGCAGAAAGTGGGCGATGGGTCGAAACAGATGGTAATCTGATGGCGCAAGATCATGGCTGTATACTGGGTGTAATATCAGTTCAACTGTTTCCATTCCTAGATTTTTCCATGATTATTAGAGCTGTGTGGGTCTCACATTGTCCTGTTACAAGATAATTCTATTTCTATTAACTAATGCCGGGTACCTCTCTCTGAAAACTTCATGAACTCGTTCTAGCTGTTCAGAATAAAGATCCACATCGACTACACGTCCGTTTGGAACAAACTCCCTGTGAATCACACCTTCAGAATTCCACCAGACACATAACAATACTTTGGGGCCAAATTAATTTTGTTTAACTCTTAAACTGGCAAAACTTCATTTCTCACACTAGTTTATTAAACCGTATCGGACTGTAAAGAAAACATCTATCGCAATGTTCATATTTTATATGTTGTACAATATTATAATATTGTGAAATTTAATTTTCCTACCAGTTTTTTTCTATTGTTCTATTAAAATTATAGCATATAATCTATTAACCTGTTGTATCCTATAGGATACATTGTCAATTTAAGGGTTAACGACGACTTTGGCTAGTTGACGGGGATCGAGCCACTGTTTTCAGGTGTCAGGGTTGCGGTAACATACCCATTCTTCATCACATATGAGAATTCTCTCGATAAATCTATCATCCATGGGATTAGCGATAAGCTGACGACAGATATCCACTCTGCGTTGAGCCTGTTCAGGTGTCAATTCATGAGGTGTAAATACTAAAACTTCTGAATGATTTTCTAGATAAAAGTCTGAATGTGGCGATGTATTGTATCTTTTGAAGCATCAAGTTCTTCTGATAATCTACTAGTACTTTTTTGTGGATTTTCTTCCAAATCCCTGTGTGTATTATCAATATTCCATACTTCCGGTCTTCCAGGATTTTGTAAATCTTTAATATTTCCTTCTCCATTATTTAAACGCTGGAGACATCGTTGTGTTACATGCTCACTAACGACACCTTCATCCTCGACTTCACATATTCTTCGAGCTCCGGCAGCAGTTTTAATCTTTTTTCCAGTAGTATCACCTCAATTTTATATTCTTTGTATTAACATTTGGCGATTGTTACATGCTCACAATGCGCAGTAATAACCAGAGTGCCCTATAAATTGCATTGCCAACTGAAGAAAATCATTGAAATCTCACAAAACACCAAACTTACAAAAACTGACCTAATATGTGTGTAGCGAGGAGGTTAATAGACTTCAGATTGATTTGTCGCAAATCGTTGCGTGATTCAGATAAATTTTCTGTCTGTTTCATTTGTCAGAATCTACGTTGTCATGTCAACCAGCGAACTTCTCCGCCACTCACTCGCTCTAGACTCACGAAATGCTACCATTCCATTAGTTTACATTAAGTATTGATTTCTTTTTTGCATTTTAAGATTAACTTTGAAAATTGCTCCATCCAGGGATGGAGGCACCTGACCTCGTTCCCCAACCTCTTGCATTACCGTCTCATTATCTTGCATAAAAAGGAGAGCGCGTCGGTTCGTTACCATCAATAGCCTCCCTCATTCTGCATTCCCCTCGCTGCTCGCAGATAATTAGGTCATCTTGTTCGGCCCTTCTCCCTAAGGATAACGCACAGCCCAACTCCTGCTCGCACGCAACTAGCAGTGCATGGCGAAGAGGACCCTCACTTGATCGAACACAGAATTCTGCACATCAAAGTCATTAGTTATTAAAACTCGTTTGATCCGTGGAGACCTTGAGACGAGTATGTTGTCTGTGAACTAGCCAAAATCCAAACCAATTGCATTGGTTCAGCACCGCTATATGGTTCCACAAACTTCGACGAGGAGAATATGGATGTCATTAAATTGCATGATGTATAGGGTGAGCCATAAGTAATATTATTAATTTCAGGGGGTACTTGGAACAAAAACTTTAATACAATTTTGCTTGATTTTGATTCCTATTCGAGATAAAAAAATTCTTATATGAAACATTTCATAACGTGTTTTTGGGAAAGCCATTGATTTAATTCCCAAAATGCTCAGTCAGTTTAAGAGAGCAGTGTGTTATCGTAGTAAATTATTCAAAGAATTCTAGTTTTGTTCTTTAAATGTGCAGAAATTTGAGCCAAACAAATTTAATATTGTCAAATTATTTTTCAGAACGAAAAGTTATATTTGTTTGGATCAAATTTCTGCACATTTAAGGGATTAGGTACAGTTTACAGTAGCAAAATTGTTTAAATATTCAACTTTTTTTTTCTCCATTACTGTGTATTGTACAATAATGAAAATTGGTGTGTTCAAAACACTGTCCTGCTATAATATGAAAAAAAATTTTATGATTTAAATTTTTTTTTTTTTTTTTTTTTTTTTTTTCCCCCCCCCCCAAAATTCAGTTCACTGTGCAGTGATGAAGCGTTTCCCACATAACTCAAAAACTATCCAACATTCTGTGATGAAATTTTTTGTGTGTATTTATGCATGTCATATCTACAATATGATGCAAGGTCACTCCTCTACCTTTGATAGATTGTCTGATAAAAAATAAATTCGTTTAAAAATGGTCAAATATCAGTATTTCCTTCTAACACAAAATAAAAAAATATATATATTATTTATTAAGGAATGTACGAGTAGTCGAAAGAGTAAATATGAGTTTCAGTAATAAAATAAAAGAGAGAGAACATGAAAAGTTAATAAGTTTATGAGTTATGAGGGAAACGCTTCATCACTGCACAGTGAACTATCACCATTTTTAATTTAAAAAAAATACATATGAGTAATTTTTTTTAAATCGTAAAAATATTTTTTTTCGTATGTACTTAAGTAAAAGAGTATGGAAACTAAAATTATGTGCATTTTTATGTCAGTGTTCATACAGAAACAAAAAACAGTTGAAGACCATCACGAATCAAGCCAATTTTGGAGGCCATGACCTTGTACACATAATAAGTGCAATCCATATTTTCAGTTTTTAAAGTCTATAAATTAAAATAGTCTGCAATACAAATAGTCTCCGAAACTGAAAAAAAAATAGTTTCCTCGATTCTGTTACGATGCATTTACCGACTAAGGACTGACGTAACACGTTTGATGTAAGCATAAAGAAGTAAAATTTCATAACACATTTAAAATTCTCAGAAAGTCGAATATATATGGCATATTCCTAGAAATTCCTTTCACTTGATTGTTTGATCCACCCCTCTGTATCTCCACAGGCCAAGTAAAATAGTCCTAAAAGTGTAATAAAATTCGTTTGATGTCATTGTGCGTATATATTTACTCTTCACTAGCGCCAAGTTTGTTAGCAAACACGATCAACTAATGAAATGACCTTTCAACATGGAAAACAAAGACTTGTGTAACATACATCCCATTTTGAAAGCTCTGCAGGAAGTAAGGTCGACAAAGATTTTTCTCTATATGTGTGTAGCCCAGCGTGGTTTCAACAGCAACTTTTTAGAGAGCTTTCTAAAGCCTTCGATATTTACTTAAGTATATTTTGGGCCGGTTCCACCAACAGATATTAAAAATGAGCAATTTTAGTAATAAATTTAACACAAAAACTGTTTCAGAAACAATTATCTTTAAAAAAATTGTAAACCTTTTGTTAAGTTAATATCAGAATTTCCTGTGTTAAAACTATAACAGAATTGTTAAGTCCTAAACTATGTCTGGTGTAAATTACAGTGTCGGTGTAGAATTGCTGCCTAGCTTTTAAATGTATCGTACGTCGTCGACAGAGAGATGTAAATGATTAATTGTTTCTAAAATCTACTCGAGAACGAATTTTACTGAGGTAGGCTATAGATTTTTGAAGACGAAATTCGGGAGAGATTAGAATACATAATGGGTATATGCCTCTCTGTCCCATGCTACAGGTATTAATTATGTTGGTTCCTAATGCTACAGTGAGAATCAGGCGAAAATATATAGGGTGTATCTAAATTCCATACTCAAACTTGTAGGGATGATACAACAGACCAAAACGGGGGCACTTGGAAGAAAAGTGTAATGTTTTTTGTAGCTGGCAAAACTTGAATCTGTGACTCGTTAAGCATATCCACAGCAAACTCATACCTTTTGTAATAATCATCTGGATGAAGTGCATTTAACAATTTAAGTTTATAAAGAGTCAGATGAAGACGTTTCTTAAAAAGCTCTATGAACTGTTGTTTTCGGACGTCCTAATTTTCGGCCACATTTACGAACTGATTTCTTTGGACTCTGTACAAATGCTCTTCGGATGACTTCTACCGTTTCATCATTTGTTGATGATCTTCCAGTACGCTTTTTCTCGAATACGCTTCCAGTCTCTTTTAACTGCCTATCCCAACGACGAATGTTATTCTTGTGTGGTGGTTCTTCGTTAAATACTCGACAAAATTCACGTCGTACACGAGTCACAGATTCAAATTTTGCCCGCCACAAAACACACTGCACTTTTCTTTGGACATGCATCTTGTATAATTAATTGTAACATTGAAAATTATTGCATTTTTCGATTATTACTGTCTTTTGTTTCCTTCAGAGCCTCAAACTTACAAACGAGAAAATTTGAGAGCTTTACTTTCATGTGGCACCAATATTACATTTCTACCTCTATTCATTCAAAAAAATATAATCCTCTGAAACCTGCCATGACTTTTGGGTCACAGTATACTTTCTGCACCATCAAAATATATTCTTTTTCATGATTAAGTAAAAATGACATGTGGTGTTGTTAAAATTTTTAAATTTAACCATTTTATCCTCAAACGCAGGCAGACATTTTGAAAAAAAAAAGTTAAAAAAAATAAAGCGTTTGCCTCCTGTTTGGAATACAATGACGTGTTCTGGGACAAACATTGTTTAGAAGTGTTGTGGAATGATAGGGGGAAACGGGAATATCTTGAGAAAACCTCCGCAATGTCTGCTTAATCGGCCACAAATTTCATTACGATGGGCCCGGGGATCGAGCCCAGACCGTCTGGAAGAACAGCGAACTAGCATTTGAACCACGGACACCCCTTGGAACACATTGGTATCTTTCAAATTTATCTTTACTCCATGAATAAAATTTACGGTCGCGCCCCACATGCTGAAAACCACCGACTAAGGGAATTACATTGGGAGAAGCTTTCCAATTTCCTGCCACAGCTGCGGCGCTGTCTTCAACTGCTCGAGAGGAATAGAGACAAGTGGACGATTTCCCACTTCAAATACATTATTGCTCTGAGTTTTCCCGTAGGAAAATAAGATCACCGAAGGTTCTGGCTGTCCTAGCCGCTGCCTCACTCTAAGAAAAGCTGGTAGTGATATCTGGGCGCACATCAGATGTATGAGGAAAGGTAAATGTTTTAATGTAAAGTAGGTGGAAGTGTGGAACCTAATTTTCCTGTCATCTGACAGACACATACGTGTGACATCAGCACTGAACAACGAAAGCGAAAGCTTAGAGCTGTGCGTTGCCTAGCAACGGACCGATCTACAATAAACCTGAAGGTTGGAGACATCGTGTGGCTCAGCTACTAAAACATTGCGGAACAAATTCTTGACAAATCCTCCGATCCAACATTATGTCTTCTCATACGTAATGTTGGTTTTTTTTAATTTGGATTTTTGTAAGAGTTTAATGTCATTCTTTATTTGGGAAATGCATTTTACAGGACACTATAATTAATTACACCTTTGTTATTGATATATCTATGTAAATTCATTTGTAAATAATTTTCTCCATAACTGGTCTATTTTATAAATTGGTCTTTCTTTCACCGTCCATAGCAACCTAAACAGTGGCTTTATTCACAGCAGTGAATTAAAAGTTAACTTAGCGTAAAGAAAAATATTCACTTCCTCCATGACAACCAACACGTCAACAGTAAGATCTATTATATTCATTCATTTATGACTTCTTCACAAACAACACATTACAAAGGGAAGGCCTACAATTTAAAATTCAATTTAGATACCAGTAATGGATAAAATATTGGAGTAAACAGAGTTTATTTGCTCGTGGATAAAATCTAATTTTACACGCTTATACTATAAATTACTATTGTAAACCAAATTAATTGATTATTAAGCTTTCTCAAGAAGCAGCCTTAAACTTCGAGGAAGCAAATAAAAAAAAAATATATGCTACAAATGATGGACATGTAACGGACCTCGCAGAAAACGAATTGCTGATTTATTTAACTGGAATTTGTATATTATATCAACTCGTATTTTATTAAATGCTTCTTTATTTCATAACATCATGTCTTTATTCTTTTGTTTTAGTACGTAGTATAATAGTTTGTAAGCAATGTTTGGATTTTGTATATGTTTTCATTCTCTTTTGTTTTTTATTAATTCTTTCTTTATTTCACTAGATCATGTCTTTATTCATTTGTTTTTAGTAGTTCATCGTTTTCTATGCAATGTTATTCCATAGTCGGGTGACGTAATTGCATTTTGTATATGTTTTCATCCTCTTTTGTTTTTTATTAATTGTTTCTTTATTTCACTAGATTATATCTTTATTCATTTGTTTTTAGTAGTTCATCGTTTTCTATGCAATGTTATTCCATAGTCGGGTCACGTAATTGGATTTTGTATATGTTTTCATCCTCTTTTGTTTTTTATTAATTGTTTCTTTATTTCACTAGATCATATCTTTATTCATTTGCTTTTACTAGTTTACCGTTTTCTATGCAATGTTATTCCATAGTCGGGTCACGTAATTGGATTTTGTATATGTTTTCATCCTCTTTTGTTTTTTATTAATTGTTTCTTTATTTCACTAGATTATATCTTTATTCATTTGTTTTTAGTAGTTCATCGTTTTCTATGCAATGTTATTCCATAGTCGGGTCACGTAATTGGATTTTGTATATGTTTTCATCCTCTTTTGTTTTTTATTAATTGTTTCTTTATTTCACTAGATCGTATCTTTATTCATTTGCTTTTAGTAGTTTACCGTTTTCTATGCAATGTTATTCCATAGTCGGGTCACGTAATTGGATTTTGTATATGTTTTCATCCTCTTTTGTTTTTTATTAATTGTTTCTTTATTTCACTAGATTATATCTTTATTCATTTGTTTTTAGTAGTTCATCGTTTTCTATGCAATGTTATTCCATAGTCGGGTCACGTAATTGGATTTTGTATATGTTTTCATCCTCTTTTGTTTTTTATTAATTGTTTCTTTATTTCACTAGATTATATCTTTATTCATTTGTTTTTAGTAGTTCATCGTTTTCTATGCAATGTTATTCCATAGTCGGGTCACGTAATTGGATTTTGTATATGTTTTCATCCTCTTTTGTTTTTTATTAATTGTTTCTTTATTTCACTAGATTATATCTTTATTCATTTGTTTTTAGTAGTTCATCGTTTTCTATGCAATGTTATTCCATAGTCGGGTGACGTAATTGCATTTTGTATATGTTTTCATCCTCTTTTGTTTTTTATTAATTGTTTCTTTATTTCACTAGATCATATCTTTATTCATTTGTTTTTAGTAGTTCATCGTTTTCTATGCAATGTTATTCCATAGTCGGGTCACGTAATTGGATTTTGTATATGTTTTCATCCTCTTTTGTTTTTTATTAATTGTTTCTTTATTTCACTAGATCGTATCTTTATTCATTTGCTTTTAGTAGTTTACCGTTTTCTATGCAATGTTATTCCATAGTCGGGTCACGTAATTGGATTTTGTATATGTTTTCATCCTCTTTTGTTTTTTATTAATTGTTTCTTTATTTCACTAGATTATATCTTTATTCATTTGTTTTTAGTAGTTCATCGTTTTCTATGCAGTGTTATTCCATAGTCGGGTCACGTAATTGGATTTTGTATATGTTTTCATCCTCTTTTGTTTTTTATTAATTGTTTCTTTATTTCACTAGATCGTATCTTTATTCATTTGTTTTTAGTAGTTCATCGTTTTCTATGCAATGTTATTCCATAGTCGGGTCACGTAATTGGATTTTGTATATGTTTTCATCCTCTTTTGTTTTTTATTAATTGTTTCTTTATTTCACTAGATTATATCTTTATTCATTTGTTTTTAGTAGTTCATCGTTTTCTATGCAATGTTATTCCATAGTCGGGTCACGTAATTGGATTTTGTATATGTTTTCATCCTCTTTTGTTTTTTATTAATTGTTTCTTTATTTCACTAGATTATATCTTTATTCATTTGTTTTTAGTATTTCATCGTTTTCTATGCAATGTTATTCCATAGTCGGGTCACGTAATTGGATTTTGTATATGTTTTCATCCTCTTTTGTTTTTTATTAATTGTTTCTTTATTTCACTAGATTATATCTTTATTCATTTGTTTTTAGTAGTTCATCGTTTTCTATGCAATGTTATTCCATAGTCGGGTCACGTAATTGGATTTTGTATATGTTTTCATCCTCTTTTGTTTTTTATTAATTGTTTCTTTATTTCACTAGATCATATCATTATTCATTTGTTTTTAGTAGTTCATCGTTTTCTATGCAATGTTATTCCATAGTCGGGTCACGTAATTGGATTTTGTATATGTTTTCATCCTCTTTTGTTTTTTATTAATTGTTTCTTTATTTCACTAGATTATATCTTTATTCATTTGTTTTTGTAGTTCACCGTTTTCTATGCAATGTTATTCCATAGTCGGGTCACGTAATTGGATTTTGTATATGTTTTCATCCTCTTTTGTTTTTTATTAATTGTTTCTTTATTTCACTAGATCATATCTTTATTCATTTGTTTTTAGTAGTTCATCGTTTTCTATGCAATGTTATTCCATAGTCGGGTCACGTAATTGGATTTTGTATATGTTTTCATCCTCTTTTGTTTTTTATTAATTGTTTCTTTATTTCACTAGATTATATCTTTATTCATTTGTTTTTGTAGTTCACCGTTTTCTATGCAATGTTATTCCATAGTCGGGTCACGTAATTGGATTTTGTATATGTTTTCATCCTCTTTTGTTTTTTATTAATTGTTTCTTTATTTCACTAGATTATATCTTTATTCATTTGTTTTTGTAGTTCACCGTTTTCTATGCAATGTTATTCCATAGTCGGGTCACGTAATTGGATTTTGTATATGTTTTCATCCTCTTTTGTTTTTTATTAATTGTTTCTTTATTTCACTAGATCATATCTTTATTCATTTGCTTTTAGTAGTTTACCGTTTTCTATGCAATGTTATTCCATAGTCGGGTCACGTAATTGGATTTTGTATATGTTTTCATCCTCTTTTGTTTTTTATTAATTGTTTCTTTATTTCACTAGATTATATCTTTATTCATTTGTTTTTAGTAGTTCATCGTTTTCTATGCAATGTTATTCCATAGTCGGGTCACGTAATTGGATTTTGTATATGTTTTCATCCTCTTTTGTTTTTTATTAATTGTTTCTTTATTTCACTAGATCATATCATTATTCATTTGTTTTTAGTAGTTCATCGTTTTCTATGCAATGTTATTCCATAGTCGGGTCACGTAATTGGATTTTGTATATGTTTTCATCCTCTTTTGTTTTTTATTAATTGTTTCTTTATTTCACTAGATTATATCTTTATTCATTTGTTTTTGTAGTTCACCGTTTTCTATGCAATGTTATTCCATAGTCGGGTCACGTAATTGGATTTTGTATATGTTTTCATCCTCTTTTGTTTTTTATTAATTGTTTCTTTATTTCACTAGATCATATCTTTATTCATTTGTTTTTAGTAGTTCATCGTTTTCTATGCAATGTTATTCCATAGTCGGGTGACGTAATTGCATTTTGTATATGTTTTCATCCTCTTTTGTTTTTTATTAATTGTTTCTTTATTTCACTAGATCATATCTTTATTCATTTGTTTTTAGTAGTTCATCGTTTTCTATGCAATGTTATTCCATAGTCGGGTCACGTAATTGGATTTTGTATATGTTTTCATCCTCTTTTGTTTTTTATTAATTGTTTCTTTATTTCACTAGATTATATCTTTATTCATTTGTTTTTGTAGTTCACCGTTTTCTATGCAATGTTATTCCATAGTCGGGTCACGTAATTGGATTTTGTATATGTTTTCATCCTCTTTTGTTTTTTATTAATTGTTTCTTTATTTCACTAGATTATATCTTTATTCATTTGTTTTTAGTAGTTCATCGTTTTCTATGCAATGTTATTCCATAGTCGGGTCACGTAATTGGATTTTGTATATGTTTTCATCCTCTTTTGTTTTTTATTAATTGTTTCTTTATTTCACTAGATCATATCTTTATTCATTTGCTTTTAGTAGTTTACCGTTTTCTATGCAATGTTATTTCTTAGTCGGGTCACGTAATTGCATTTTGTATATGTTTTCATCCTCTTTTGTTTTTTATTAATTGTTTCTTTATTTCACTAGATCATATCTTTATTCATTTGCTTTTAGTAGTTTACCGTTTTCTATGCAATGTTATTTCTTAGTCGGGTCACGTAATTGCATTTTGTATATGTTTTCATCCTCTTTTGTTTTTTATTAATTGTTTCTTTATTTCACTAGATCATATCTTTATTCATTTGCTTTTAGTAGTTTACCGTTTTCTATGCAATGTTATTTCTTAGTCGGGTCACGTAATTGCATTTTGTATATGTTTTCATCCTCTTTTGTTTTTTATTAATTGTTTCTTTATTTCACTAGATCATGCTTTTATTCATTTGTTTTTAGTAGTTTATCGTTTTCTATGCAATGTTATTCCTTAGTCGGGTGACGTAATTGCATTTTGTATATGTTTTCATCCTCTTTTGTTTCTTTATATTTTCATTCACGCCCCTATTCTTTTGTTTCTTCAGCAGTGTTTTTCGTCATAATATTATATCTTATTTTACTTCTTTAATCCAATTTCCCATGTGTCTTTACTTTCTTTTGTTTATTAGTTATTTGGTTATCCGTTTATTTTTTCTTAATATTTATCGGATTTTAATTTGTTGATACCTTTATCTATTAAGTTCTTTGCAAGTTTATTATTATTATTATTATTATTACTATTAATATTATTATTATTATTGTTTACATATTTTTTCTTTAACTAGCTAGTGATTGGCTCGAAGGTGTGATCGGTTGGTTCCAAAGATGTTCAGATCAGATAAGATTTCTATCGACTTCCACCAAGTTTCGATCAGCGAACATCTGATCCCGTGGTGAACACAGTAACCAGGACCAGGCCTTCATGAAGCCTATGTGCGTGCGTACTCCCTAGATGTTCAACTTTCGCACGTCACCATGCCAGCGGTTGCCATAGCTACTCCTTAATCTTGGCGCCATTAAAGCCCTAATTCTGTAAATGGCCGACACAACATAACCATCACGAGGCCGCAGAGACATCTACAGCCAGGAAATATTGTAGACTTACATTTCCACCAAATGAGAGCGGCTTGTGCCATGTGTCATAATGCGATATCAGTTAACATAGTAGTTACTTCTGAAAATTAATTGTTGACCACTATATGAGGGATGCAGTTTCATTTTTTGTTTAGTGAAGAGAAAACGAAACTCCAGAAAAATTTTAATTCCAGTAGGCCTACACAAACCCTTTTGTGACATTTCATGTTTAAGAGGAGATAAGAAAGTGCAACAGATTGCCAAAATTGAGCAAGAGTGACTTAAAGTGTTTTATTAATTTTCATTTTATTCATTCACCATTTTTACAAAACCCAGTGATAATAACTAAATGAAATTTTGTACACTCTTACCTGATATACGGCCAAGTAATTGCTTGTCATGATTTTTTTGTATGACACTTGGGTTAGCTTGTATGATTTTTAAAATAATTTTTCAAAATTTATTTTTATCCGCAACAATAAATTTTGTGCTAATTGAAAGATATACCAGCTATGAAGATTTTCCTGATACTTAAAAAAGGTATTTTATGAACTTAAGCAAGTGATCAAAATTTCAGCAAAATCCATATGTTAGTTTCTGAGTTATGGGTACTTTTAAAAAAATGTAATTTTCGGAAAATGAAGCGTAAAATTTAGGATTATGACGTAGCACCATGATCTTCGATAATTATTTTGGGGTACTTGTAATGGAATTTCGAAATAAAATATTGGTGGGCTGATCTTTAAACACCAGACAATAAAATATCAAAATAAAAAAAATTGAATTGTTTACTATTTTTTGATAATGGAGCGTAAAATTTAGGATTATAAGAAAGTGTGGTATGGTCTATGGCATTTAATAATTATTTTTGAGCACTTCCCCATGGGATTTTGAAATAAAATATTGCAACCTAATTTTTAAACATCAGAGAATAAAATAGAAAAAGCTTAAAAATAGACTGAATTTTTACCATTTTCATTTGCATCTTCCCCTTAAGAACTCGGAAAACGTAGTTGCTGGTCTCCATTCCATTCGTCAGAGAAGTATCTGGAGAAAATCTGCTTCGTAAGCTGATCTTTGTCTGTCTGCACAGCTATACAGGAAGGATACGAGCCCCGGGCGTCGGGGTAGATGCCCGCACTGCAGACACGTAATTTAATTCTCGATACGAATCTTTATGGCCGTAGCGACGCGGTCACACCTTGGTCAGGGCAGTGCACAGTCCTTCATGGCAACGGATGAACCAAGCGCCGACACAGAGTTCACATTACTATGATATTAATGTGCCTAGATCCTTTTTCTCGTTAACAAGATAGTGATAGTGGACTTCAGGCTGTAAGCCTACGTATATTTTCGTCAGAAAAATTCATGTAATCGGCAGAATAAGAACTTATTTACGTTGCTATAGAAACAAGCATGAAAAACACTAGACTACCGAGTACATTATTATTATTATTATTATTATTATTATTATTATTATTATTATTGACGGCCGGATAGCAGTTGGTAGAGCAGCTGGCTACGGACTGGAAGGTCCGGGGTTCGATCCCAGGTGGTGATAGGATTTTTTTCTCGTTGCCAAACTTTCAGAACGGCCCCGAGGTTCACTCAGCCTCCTATAAAATTGAGTACCGGGTCTTTCCCGGAGGTAAAAGGCGGTCAGAGCGTGGTGCCGACCACACCACCTCATTCTAGTGCCGAAGTCATGGAAAGCATGGGGCTCTACCTCCATGCCCCCCAAGTACCTTCATGGCATATTACGTACCTTTTACCTTTATTATTACGGTATTATTATTATTATTATTATTATTATTATTATTATGTTTACTTACAAACTTACTTATAAATGGCGTTTAGAGAACCCGGAGGTTCATTGCCGCCCTCACATAAGCCCGCCATCCGTCCCTATCCTGTGCAAGATTAATCCATTCTCTATCATCATATCCCACCTCCCTCAAATCCATTTTAATATTATCCTCCCACCTACGTCTCGGCATCCCCAAAGGTCTTTTTCCTTCCGGTTTCCCAACTAACACTCTATATGCATTTATTATGGTTATTGTTGTTATTGTTATTATTATTATTACTGTAATTATTATTATAATTATTATTATTGTTACTATTATTATTATTATCCTTACTATTGTTATTATTGTTACTATTATTATTACTCTTATTATTATTATTATTATTATTATCATTATTATTATTTTCAAAAATTAAAAGGACCTACATTTATTTAATCCACCAACGGATTACAAAAAGAGTATGAAATATTAAGCTTACTGCTAACGTTATAATTTTTAGTTCCACCATTATACAGGGTGTCTCAGAAGGAATTGGGGATTAAAGCGGTGATAACGTAGGGTTGACATCCCTATTGCGATTAATGCCTATTTTCTGTACAGGTGGAAACCTTAACCTCCTGCTGCTCTGTAGGTCTCCAGGACTTCTAATGGGGATGAATTTTACTTTTACCGTAAAATATTATTACAAAAGTTGTCGGAAATAAATCAGTATTATACTAGTGATTTAGAAAATATTATGAAATATACAGATGTGACATAAACGCGTTTTCAAATTATATCCCGTATTAATATTTATATATTGGAACCTGCAACAAATTTTAGGGGCGCTTGGTAGCGTCACTGTTAAGGAGTTACGCTACAAGCTGGTCGCGGGTTAGATTCCCGGTGGGGTCATGGAGTTTGACAGTTGATTTAATCCTTTCGTGATAAAATTGAAAAATACATAAATAAAGTGCTGTTATATTTATTTTATGTGCGTTATTAATTGAAATTGAACCATAAAGTCATTCTTTTGTAAGGGTTTTACACAGACTATGTCAGCTATTTGTGGTTGCTAGGATACGAAATTACGATAACAAAATTGACAAAAACAACTCGCTGATAAGTTCATTTTATGTGCGTTATTAATTGAAATTAAACCATTAAGTCACTCTTTTGTGAGGCTTTTACACAGACTATGTTAGCTATTTGTGGTTGCTAGGATACGAAATTACGATAATAAAATTGACAAAAACAAATCGCTGATAAGTTCATTTTATGTGCGTTATTAATTGAAATTGAACCATTAAGTCGCTCTTTTGTGAGGCTTTTGCACAGACTATGTCAGCTATTCGTGGTTGCTAGGATACGAAATTACGATAATAAAATTGACAAAAACAAATCGCTGATAAGTTCATTTTATGTGCGTTATTAATTGAAATTAAACCATTAAGTCACTCTTTTGTGAGGCTTTTACACAGACTATGTTAGCTATTTGTGGTTGCTAGGATACGAAATTACGATAATAAAATTGACAAAAACAAATCGCTGATAAGTTCATTTTATGTGCGTTATTAATTATTCAATCTTAGAGTCAGTCTTATTATGCAAATTAAATATTATGTTAACTATATCTAGTTGCTAGAATACGAAATCAGGATAATAAAATTGACAAAACAAATCGCTGTTAAATTTCATTGTACGTGTATTATTAACTACAACAAATCAATGTTAAAAATTACCATTACGTAGCGTTAACATAGCATATGTTAGCTATTTGTAGTTGCTAGAATAAGACTAACACTCGCATAAGGAATCGTCAAATTCTTTTGCCAGTGTTGCTGTGCCAACTTGACCCCGTTGCAGTAAGGTCGCCCTCTCTCTTAATCGCTGTACAATGCTCCCTCGCCGCTCTGAGTTTCCATTCATCCAATTACCGCACAATTAGCAAGCTCCGAGGCGCGCCGTTCATAATCCTGTAATGCAGCGCTACCAACTTAACGAGCAGAATATGTGGACTCTAGTACAGCCACGTGGATATAATTTGCTGCTGCGTTGGAGTGGCACCCTTGCGCAAAATATTCTCATGTAGTTATTTGAGCCACTCGCTATTATACACACCGTTTTCAGCCCTAGAAATGTACTTCGAGTCCAGATAACGGTCTTGACCCACTCACGGTTGGATGTACAGTCATCCTCTTTGGTACAGTAGCCAGCATGCTTTGCATTAGACTCTGGGGTTCGTGGGTTCAAACCAAGCCGAAAGTTATGTATTTTTACGGGTGATTAAGTTCATTTGTATGACATACTTCACGGACAAAATATAATGGCCGTTTAGCGATTATACAGGGTGTAACAATCTTGCCGACAAACTTTAAGGAATGAGAGGACCGTTTTTGTTAAGGAACATATCATCGTTGATTTCATGAAACCTTGTTGTGACAGTACACAGCATAATTTTTCAAGATGAAGAAAAAATTAATTCAAAATAAATGAGGGTACATAAAAATATGAAACAATTCGGTAGAAAAAGTTTTTGAACATAAATGAGATCATCGAGGATCAGTGTAGGCCTATTAATATTTTTTTTTCCATCTGAAAAATTATTTTCTGTAGGAAGTTTCATAAAATCAACAACGATATGCCCGATGACACGTCCTTCATGTGTTATGCGTCCTTTTAGAAGCGCATGTTGCATAAATTTGCGCCTAAAGACCTTACCATGTCTGTACACTGCTGTAGTTTGTTATTGATCTGTGGTACATCTTCAGTCCGTCTTATCATCCAACAAATCCAACACAACACTGCCATGCTTGACAGAGTTGGATGATGAATTCTGCGAAAATGTAATGAGGTACTATAACTTACAGGGCATGTAATTTAACAGCTTTTGTAAATGTCAGAAAATGCATGAAAAATTAAAAATCATTCTGTACAAAAAATAACTAGACATTTGACTTTTCGAATGAATAGCTCCTTAAAAAAGTGTCGCCGAGCAAAAACAAAAATTTGTCCTTTTCGTATGACTTATCATTCCTCAAAGTTTGTCTGTTAGGTCCTGTTACACCCTGTATTTTACTTACAAACTTGCCTATGTCACAGTCTTTCTGGTGACCTATTGCTCACCAAAGGCTATAAACATTCTTACCATGATTTTCCTTTAGAGGGAAGTAAAATTGGATCACCATATCGTAAATTTATGTTACGTAAATAAACATTTTTTACTGAAACGTCTATCTTTGACCTACATTAATATAAAAAATTAAAAGATATTGCACAATGGAAATTACAGTGACGTTGTTCAACATCGGTTGACATGGCAATGCTTACGTCGTATCCGATAAACCCAAGAACGTGGAGAAGTTCATCCCTTTACTCAAAGAGAGTTTGCATACTCTTATACTGGGTGTTCATTTCAAAGTGTGTCATGACGTCACTGTTGTTGGGTCACCGATTTGAAGCGAGTTTCAACTTATATGTTAGAGAAGTTGCCTATTATTTAAGGCGTTCTTCAATCTGAACTTGAGAACGTGTACGGTATAACTTGAACGTCGTAGCAACAGATGGCGGTCTGTACGGTCTGTGTGCTACCATAACCTCTTTCGAACTGTGTTTTGCGCCGGCAAGTCGTACGCAGGGTATTTGTTATCATCGGTTGCGTACGGTAACATTCCACAACACAAATCAAATGCTCCGTGTCCATGTTGACCGTCGAAGTTAATGTCAACAAATACGTAAGTAATCGTCTTAACCCTCTCCCCATATCCCGACAGTACGTATTTCCAAACAGTTCACATTCCTGCCACTACCGGCGTTACCGTACGTATCGGTACGTACTCTTCAGAATGAACGCCGTATTTGTTATCCAACTTCTCTGCCTCTTAGATTATACACCTGAGCTGCGGAAGTGTAGGAAGATTGAATTCTCTAGGCTCATCAGCTAGCCACATGACGGCATACAGCGAGCCAAGACACATTTTGAACTGAACACCCAGTATACATAACCTACTTGGAAAAATTTATTATAATGCATGGGGAGGATGAATATATTTAAAAATTAATGTTATTCAGTTCCGCTTTGACATGGACGCTAAACTCATTCATTCATACTTAGTGTTCTGCCCAAAGACAGGTCTTTCACTGCAAATCCAGCATTCTCCAATCTTTCGTATTTTCTGCTTTCCTCTTAGTCCCCGCATATGATCCATATATCTTAATGTCGTCTATCATCTATCTTCTTCTGCCCCGAACTCTTCTCCCGTTCACCACTACTTCCAGTGCATCCTTCAGTAGGCAGTTACTTCTCAACCAGGGACCCAGCCAATTCCTTTTCCTCTTCCTGATCAGTTTCAGCATCATTCTTTCTTCACCCACTCTTTCCAACACAGCTTCATTTCTTGAATACAATTAAAAATAAAATAAAGTAAAAGTTCAAAATATGGCCTGATGTTTAGGCCTACGCCGACATTTCAGCGTTCGTTATATCACAATGTTTGTTGCAGGTGTACTCGCTGCTGTGCGTGATATCGCAGTACCAGGAGTACAAAGCTGGTCGGGGCACGGCTGAGAACGCCGCCTTCATGAGGCGGAAGGTACGTACTGGAGCAATGTGCACTGCACTACATTAAGGAACGCGCTTAGCTTTCAGCTAACTTACTGTCCATAACATACATACATACATACATACATACATACATACATACATACATACATACATACATACATACATACATACATACATACATAACGTACAGCGTGTTAAAAATTATGATAACACTTTCATATAATTATTATGAAATAAGTATTAATGATACAGTAACTTTGTGCCTATAATTTATTTAAGAGCTTCTATTGGCGCGTTATAAGCACTCAATGTGACAACCGCTTGTCACACGGCACACACGAGTCCACACCTGTGGAGTAACGGTCAGCGCGTCTGGCTGCGAAACTAGGTGGCCCGGGTTCAAATCCCGGTCGGGGCAAGTTACCTGGTTGAGGTTTTTCCGGGGTTTTCCCTCGACCCAATACGAGCAAATGCTGGGTAACTTTCGGTGCTGGACCCCGGACTCATTTCACCGGCATTATCACCTTCATTTCATTCAGACGCTAAATAACCTAGATGTTGATACAGCGTCGTAAAATAACCCAATAAAATAAAAAAATAAAATAAAAAGGCACACATGAACACTATACTCAAATTTTGCCACACACTCTCCAACATTTTCTGTTTACGGATGCAGTCGCAGCAATGATCAGTATTTTGGAGAGATATGCCTCATATCTCTAAAAAAAAAATAAGAAGTCACATGTTGTCAAGTCTGGTGACCTTGGAGACCAAGGACGAAAGACGAGATCAGCGGTAGCACGTCCAACCCAATGATATCGTTAGTAGGCTAGTCATATATCTACAAAACAACTTTTGTTACCACAGTTACGCATTTTTTTTTTCGAAAGCATGTTGTGAGTTGCCATTTTTCATCAGTATCTCCCATGGCAACAGAAATAACACTTTCCGAATCTAAAATGTTGAATGTTTGAAAGTTTCTCTATCAAATGATGTATAGCACGTTACATACTTAATAACAACCATACGCATAATTGTGTTGCAGGCGCCGCAGGTGCGGTACGCGCCGCGCGTGACGGCCACCAGCTGCCTGAGCACGCGCCGGCCGGCCACGTACCACGAGACCACGCAGAGCCCGACGGCGCCGCACTCCACGCTGCTGCTGCCCGACGACCCCAGCCGCACGCCGGCGCCGCTACAGCAGCTGGAGGTGCCGGCGCACCGGCCCAGCATCAAGCACGTGCAGTTCCCCGACGACGCCCAGCCCTCCAGCCCCACGTCCGAAGGTAAGGCTCTTCCTTTCTTTGGTTTTCCTTCCTTTATTTCTTTCTTTCTTTCTCTAATTTATTTTTTCTTTCCTTGTTTCTTCCTTTCTTTCTTTGTTTCTTCCTTTCTTTGTTTCTCTCCTCCTTCCTTTCCTTGTTTCTTGATTTCTTCCTTGCTTTGTTTTTTCTTCCTTTCTTTCCTTGTCTCTTTCTTCTTTCTTTTTTTCTCTGTCTTTTTCCTCTGTTTTATTCTTTGATTCTTTCTTACTTTCTTTCGTTGTTTCTTTCTTTCTTCCTTCATTTCTTTGTTTCTTTCTTTTCTTTCTCCCTTTCTTTCCACTTTTTTCTTAGTTTCTCTCTGTCTTTCTCTCTTTGTTTCTTTATTTATTTCTTACTTCGTTTGTTTAATCTTTCTTTCTTCGTTTCTTTCTTTGCTTCTTTGTTTCTTTCTTTCTTTGCCTTCGTTTCTTTAATCTTTGTTTCTTCATTTTTTTGCTCTTTCCTATTTCTTTCTTTGCTTTCGTTTCTTTAATCTTTGTTTCTTCGTTTTTTTGGCTCTTTCTTGTTTCTTTCTTTGCCTTCTTTAATCTTCGTTTCTTTCTTTGCTTCTTTCTTGTTTCTTTCTTTCTTTGCCTTCGTTTCTTTAATCTTTGTCTCTTCGTTCCTTTCTTTGTTCCTCTCTTTCTCTGCTGCTTTCTTCCTTTCTGTCTTCGTTTTTTCGTTTCTTTGTTTATTTACTCTTTCTTCGTTTCTTTATTTTTGTTTTTTCTTTATTCCTTTCTTTCTTCTTTTTTTCGTTTATTTGTTTCTTTCTTTGTTCCTTTCTTTCTTCTTTTTTCGTTTCTTTGTTCTTTCTTTCTTCTTTTCTTTGTTTTTGTTCTTTCTTTATTCCTTTCTTTCTTCTTTTTTTCGTTTCTTTGTTTCCTTTCTTCTTTTTCGTTTCTTTGTCCTTTCTTTGTTCCTTTCTTTCTTCTTTTTTCGTTTCTTTCTTCTTTCTTTGTTCCTTTCTTCTTTTTTCATTTCTTTGTTTATTTGTTCTTTCTTCGTTTCTTTGTTTGTGTTCTTTCTTTGTTCCTTCCTTTCTTCTTTCTTTCGTTTCTTTCTTCTTTGTTCCTTTCTTCTTTTTTCGTTTCTTTGTTTATTTGTTCTTTCTTCATTTCTTTGTTTTTGTTCTTTCTTTGTTCCTTTCTTTCTTTTTTTTCGTTTCTTTTTTCTTTTTTGTTCCTTTCTTCTTTTCTCGTTTCTTTGTTTATTTGTTCTTTCTTCGTTTCTTTGTTTTTGTTCTTTCTTTGTTCATTTCTTTCTTCTTTCTTTCGTTTCTTTGTTTCTTTGTTCTTTCTTTGTTCCTTTGTTCCTTCTTTTTTTCGTTTCTTTGTTCTTTCTTTGTTCCTTTCTTTCTTCTTTTTTCGTTTCTTTGTTTTTTCTTTGTTCCATTCTTGGTTTGTTTCTTTCTTTGTTTCTTGATTTCTCTGCTGCTTTCTTCCTTCCTTTTTTCTCCATTTATATTAGTTTCTTTATTTATTTATTTATTTCTCTCCTTCTTTGTTTCTTTTCTCTTTCTGTCCGTTTTCTTCTTTTCTGTGTTTGTTTCTTTTCTCTTTTCTTATTTCTTTCTTATTTTCTTGTTTCTTTAATTTATTCGTCATTTCTTTCTTTGGCTTTTTAATCATTGTTTCTTCCGTGTTTTGTTTATTTCTTTCTTCTTTTGTTTCCTCCTTTCTTCCTTTGTTTCTTTCTTGTTTCATTTGTTTCTTTCTTTACTCCTTTTTTCTCTCCTTTTCCTTGCATTAAATATTTTTTATAAATTACTTTTGTTTTCTTTTACGTATTAATTTTTTTCCGTTTCTTCTTTTTTCTTTCTCCTTCCGTTTCTTGCTATGTAAATACAGGATGATTCAAAAGTATTGAATCACTTTATTATATGTTTGATACTGTATCTTAGATAAATTAGCTGTTCCCATTTACTGTAACATCAATAATCAACCAATTACATATTTACATAACTGTAACGCTCCGGCATCTTGAAAGCAGTCATATTAGGTACAAATTTGGAATTTCAAATGGAAAAGGTCTCGTGTTGCCACTCTAAATTGTCTAAAATTTTATGACAAATCGCTATAAAAAAATATGGTGCATTTAAGTTTCCTGGAAGACTGTATCTGTAACCTGTAGTTTACACCTGAATTGCCCTTAAATATCCTTCGCTTAGTTACGACCCACGGCCCTCAGATACATGATAAATGGCAACTACAAGAACTGCAATCAGAAAAAAGAGATGTCGTTATTTCCAACCCGCTATCAGTCGCATTTCATGAGGCTGGAGTTTATAACGCAGTCTATCTACACAGTACAGTCAGAAGTGTGATGGGTGACAACCCACTTTGTCCATGAATAGAAATTCGCTGTTATGTCGCTTGCGAAGCGGAGAATTTTCAGAGTGACGGACAAGTTATGGGACGTGACATTTCCTCCATAGAGACAATCTTGCCTTCATCCAATGAGGCAAACAACTGGCAATCTTTACGTAGATAACATCTTCCAACTAGATTAAGTTCTCATGTATTTACGCTGACTACCCTTGGGTGTAGGAACGGATTCGTTCGTTGTCCTCAGCCTTCTGTCACATATCTATCCCTTCCCATACAGCAAACCATTCTAACAGCTTTAAAAAGTCGCGAAACATATTTTTTCAACGTCAAAATAAATTCCCATTGTACTTTGTAGATTGACTAAGTCAGCCGTGGCGAAAATGTGATCGTGCGCCGAGCCACTGTGTAACCTGCAACGTGCATAGCACCTATGGAGGGAGGCGGACACCCGAAGGGGAAGTGAAGCAACTGTCTGGTTATTAACGGATTTTCATTTTCCTTACTTCAAGCACTTAAATATAATTTTATACGGTCTTACTAATAAACCGTGTATTATTTTTATACCAGACTTATGCAGAGTTGAGACAGAAAACGTTACTAATAAACCATGCATAAGCGATGGATGTGTAAACAATCTGTAACTATACAATGGGAATTGCTTTGTTGTGGTTATATAGACGAAACCCCTTGTTTAAGCGTTGTATATAGAGAAAAAATGGCCGCCCCTCTAACAGCTGTTCGTATCGACTGTCATTTTATGATGATGGATGCCTTGTAACCACAGAAAAGCACACCAAAGAGCACAGAATAAGTAGAATAATGTTGCTGTAGCTTGTACTCTTTGACCAAAATATAGTATGGTAATCGATCAGAGCCAGTTGTACTATCGATACTTAACACGCCACACTACAGCGCTCTACCGGATCCAGTAGAGAACCTCAGATATTCTATTACCTTTCGTAACGAAGTAATGACGAAACTATGACGTAGCTGTGTAACAGTTATACTGTTATACACGACGTATGTAGTGATTATTAGTAAGGAATTTACACACGACTTATAAACGAGCTACTCATTGTATAAGTATAACACAGTTAAACGTCTGTGTATAGAGTTTTTATTAGTAAGACCGTTAAATTATAAGGCTACAAACTAATGTTTAGTACGTGTAACGAAGAAAGAAATGAACAATGAAACATAGGACACATTAACACAACCTAAAATTAACTGTCTTCAGAATGTCTCTGCGACAAAGTTTCAAAATCAGGAATTATGTCACTTACTGCCAGTCGTAGTTGATCACGAAGGTATTTGTCTGTCAGTCGTGATCTAAATTTGGTTTTTACTATTTTCATTGTTGAAAATAATTTTTCACAAACGTAAGTTGTAGCGAACATGGCTTCAACAGAGCAAGCGAAAGAACGAAGCTTCGGATATTTATTTTTTGGCAAAGATTTGAAAGTTCAACATTTGTCAAGTCCTTACATCTAGCTTTCATTTAACATCACATAGTAAATCTGTGAGCTTAAATTGAAGATCTAACCGCATTATTCGTACATCTGTTGAAAAAGGATCGACGTACAGAGGTAATAGTAATAATAATAATAATAATAATAATAATAATAATACTTAACCTTTTAATGTTTCATCAGTAACATGCAGTATAATGTCATTTTATGTTATACAACCGTTTTCCTCGTAATACTTGTGAACAAATCATACATTTAATATTCTCACCATATTGGCAGCAAAAAAATGCGTCCTCCCACCCTACTTGAAACTTTCGTTTTTATAGAGGTACATGGTTTCGAGAGAGACATTGCGACGATACGCCACTCGCAGGTCAGAGACAAATACAAATGGAACGGAGTTTGACTCCAGTGAGTGAGGGGGTGGGGGTTGGCGGAAGTAGGAAGCAAGAGAAATGCATAGCTACCATTGCGAGCCACAGTGTGCTCGTGAGTCACATTTTCGCCACGGCTGGACTAAGTAGTTGTGAATATTAGTAGTATCGTAGTCTCCATGGTCAAATAGGACACGTTTCGAATACACACATTGTATTAGAGTTCTGATGGGATTAAAAATTACGGCGGGTGATTTCGCAGTGTTGTATGTAAACTAATTCTGAATGCCGAACTGCATTTCCCTGCCTCGTATCGCTATGGCAACGCGTTCGCTTGAATGAAGTGGGCAGTGTTCTCCCAGCCGATCTGTCAATGATATACTCTACCACAATTGCTGGCCGCACAATAGAAAATGCATTACTGATAATGCTGGTTTCAATAAGCGCTACCAGATGGCGGACGGGATGATTAATTGCAGCAGGAAGCGGAGTGTTATGCTTGTTCATTTGGTTTCCTCGCTATCGACGCGGTGTGAGGTCGAAGCAATCTTTTAGGGACATTGCACAGGATGTGCCAGTCCCCAGGGTCATTATACTCTTTCTACAACTCGTTCGAGATTAACATTTTCCTTGGCTTTCACTGTGTAGGCGCTTTCATTGGATTGTTTCCAAAACTAAATATGTACGAAAAATGAGAAAACAGGGTGTTCAGAAAGTTGAGTCTGCCTTCTTCACCAATCGAGGACCACAGATTTGTTCGTCCATTGCAATCCAGAGCTAGACCAATGGAATGATGAAGAATATGAATACTTACAGAAAATGAGTGAGTGAGTGTTTTGCCCAAAGGCAGGTCTTTCACTGCAAACCCAGCATTCTCCAATCTGGACTATTTTCTACCTTCCTCTTACAAAGAAAACATTCCCATAGGGGCAGATAAGAAAGTTATTTATCTTTTCTTTCATTTTAATAATGTCAAAAGCCACCGGTGTAGCTCTGTCGGCTAAGGCGCTTGTCTACTGATCCGGAGTTGCGATCGGGTGCGGGTTCGATTCCCGCTTGGGTTGATTACCTGATTGAGTTTTTTCCGAGGTTTTCCCTAACCGTAAGGCAAATGTTAGGTAATCTATGGCGAATCCTCGGCCTCATCTCGCCAAATATCTCACCAACACCAATCTCATCGACGCTAAATAACCTCGTAGTTGATACAGCGTCGTTAAATAACCAAGTAGAATAAAAAATAATAATGTCAAAACAAGTGCTTATACAATTTCGGCCACTCGAGCGCAATTACGAGGGCCGTGAAGAAAGTAAGTTTCCATGGGACCGTTTACAGAAATAAAACACAATTTCATGGAAAGATTTATTGGAACAGATACAGCAATTGTTGAGCTATTTTTCAAAATATTCCCCACCGGAATTGAGACATGGGATTAATTTTGTATCCCTGTGTCTGGATCGAACCAGTGTGTGACAGCCATCTGCACCTCTCTGTTGATCCCACGGTATGAGAAATGTCTCAAATCCGGAGGGGACTATGTTGAAAAATAGTTCAACAATTGCTGTATCTGTTCCAAAAAATCTTCCTATGAAATTATGTTTTCTTTCTGTAAACAGCATCAGGTAAACTTACTTTGTGGACGGCTCTCGTAATTGCGCTCGAGTGACCAAATTTTTATAAGCACTTGTTTTGACTTTGTTAACATGGTGGAAGAAAAAAAAAACAAATGTTTTATCTGCCCCCATGAGAATGTTTACTTGTTAGTCTAAGCATATGATATTATCTTAATGTCGTTTATCATGTGATATCTTCTTCTGTCCGTTCACTATTCCTTCCAGTGTATCCTATAGTAGGTAGTTTCTTCTCAGCCAGTAACTCAGCAAATTTCGTTTTCTCTTTCTGATCACTTTCAGCATTATTCTTTCTTCACCCACTCTTTCCAATACAGCTTCATTTCTTATTCAGTCTGTCCACTTCACACGCTCCATTCTTCTCCATATTCACATTTAAAATGCTTCTAGTCGCTTCTCTTCACTTCGTCGTAATGTTCATGTTTCTTCCACACTCCACACAAAGCACTTCACTAGTCTCTTCCTTAGTTCTTTTTCCATGGTCCACAGAAGACGCTCTGTCTTTCTATTGAAAGCTTCCTTTGCCATTGCTATCCTCCTCTTGCTTTCCCAGAAGCAGCTCACTTTACTGTATTGAGATTTCACATTAAGAAAAAAGCATTGAGCATATGGGGCTATTTTATCAAATGGCCAGTTACCATAGAAACGCATACCTACCACATAGCTTGTACAATGTACTAGGCAAGGCCCATAAAATCAATGCTTTTTTCTTAACGTGGAATGCTCTATAGTACACCCAATTCCAAACTGGACCCGTCTCACATCGGTTAGCGAAATGCCACTCATAAACGTCCAATAATTTATAGAATAAAGGTCCAAAGGTGCTCAAAACAACCATTTTCATTAAATACGAAAGAATCACTGAATTTTCTTGGGAAAGTAGCATACGTTCACACTTTTGAACACAGTGTGAATGCAGCGGGTGTATCTAGTGGTGTGAGATGAAGACCTCTGAAGAAGAAAGAGGTTACGACGTACTGTACGCTGCAGACATACATCCTCGGATCCGGGTCATTTAGAGGAAACGTTCACCCGTGGCAGCTGTTAGGAACAGTTGTGAGGGCGACGACCAGGCCGGCGGATCGAGTCCAGCTCGGGGCGTAAAATGTGCTCATGGCGAGACTCTCGGTTCGATTCCCCATGTATCTCCCGACAAGGAAAATCATTTGCATTACGGTCACAATGCGTTATTGATACGATACAGTGATGTAAAATTATTATTATTATTATTATTATTATTATTATTATTATTATTATTATTATTATTATTATTATATAATGCTAAGTTTGCAGTGAAAAACTTACTCTTGAGCAGAACATTATGAATAATAATAATAATAATAATAAATTACTGTAGTAGCGTTTCCAACTCCAAATCTAGTAGTTGCACATTTGAAGCCATCTCTCTTCGTTTCATAGAAATTACCTATGTGCAATGTTCGAATAGATAAAATTGTAGAGTGGCAAAAAATTTCTGGTTGGCAAGCTAACTTTATTTGTTTCTTTTTAGTATTTATATAAAATATAGGTTGAGAAGTTTTTGTCATCTAGTCTGCTTTCAAAAAATCAGAAAGTTACATTTATAAAACAGTTATATTACCGGTTGTTCTCTATATGGTTGTGAAACTTGGACTCTCACTTTGAGAGAGGAACAGAGGCTAAGGGTGTTCGAAAATAAGGTGCTTAGGAAAATATTTGGTGCTAAGAGGGATGAAGTTACAGGAGAATGGAGAAAGTTACACAACACAGAACTGCACGAATTGTATTCTTCACCTGACATAATTAGGAACATTAAATCCAGACATTTGAGATGGGCAGGGCATGTAGCACGTATGGGCGAATCCAGAAATGCATATAGAGTGTTAGTAGGGAGACCGGAGGGCAAAGGACCTTTGGGGAGGCCGAGACGTAGATAGGAGGATAATAGCAAAATGGATTTGAGGGAGGTGAGATATGATGATAGAGACTGTATTAATCTTGCACAGGATAGGGAGCAATGGCGGGCTTATGTGAGGGCGGCAATGAACCTGCGGGTTCTCTGAAAGCTATAAGTAATTATTAATAATAATAATAATAATAATAATAATAATAATAATAATAAATTACTGTGATAACATCTTCAACTACAAATCTACTGGATCCACATTCGACTTCACCAGGGAATTTGGAGCCTTCATTTCTCGTCCATAGCGACAGCCTTTGTCCAGTGTTCGAACTGGTAAAATTATAGATGGGCAAAAATTTCTTGTTGACTATTTTTTTCGCATTTATGTGAATTATAACGTATTGATGTCTTAGGATTGCGTTTTAGAGTTTACTGTTGTAAAGTAATGTAATTACTTACAAATGGCTTTTAAAGAACCTGGAGATTTATTGCCGCCCTCACATAAGCCCGCCTTCGGTCCCTATCCTGAGCAAGATTAATCCAGTCTCTAGCATCATGTCTCGCAGCCCTCAAACCCATTTTAATATTATCCTCCCGTCTACGTCTCGGCCACACCAAAGGTCTTTTTCCCTCAGGTCTTCCAACTATCACTGTATATGCAATAAACTGATGTAGGTTTATTATTATTGTTTTTAACGTCCATTTTAATTAGTGTGGCGCCTGATATGTTATTCTGAATTTCTGATACTATGATAAGTTTTTGTATCCTACCTTACGACTTAACAGGTACCAGTTAGATAATTCACAAATCAATTACAAAATCGTGTTATGAAAACAATAGCAACAAACATTTATGGAACAAACGCTTAGTGTTTCTGGCATACTTCTAAAAAAAAGGACAAATGTAACATGTTTTAATATACTACTTTACATTTTATTCGGTTATTTTACGACACTTTATCAACTGCTATAGTTATTATCTAGCGTCTGAGTGAAATGAAAGTGATAATACCAGCGAAATGAGTCCAGGGTTCAGTGCTTCACGGTCAGATGTGCTAGTTAACAATACTTTATAATGTAAATACTACATATTTTTAGTGAGTTATATAATGAAGCTGTATCAACTACTAGGTTATATAGCGTCGATGAATTTGGCAATAGTGAGATGGTATTTGGCGAGATGAGGTCGAGGATTCGTCATAGATTACCTGACATTTGCCTTACGGTTGGGGAAACCTCGAAAAAAAACCCAAGCGGGAATCGACCCCACGCCCGACTGCGACTCCGAAACGGCAGGTAAACCCTCTACACCGGTATGCATTATTTTATATTAAAAAATAAATTTTTTTAATGTTGAAATCCAGGTGTTATTTACAAATGACAGTCAAAATGAAAGTAAGTTATCGAAAACGTAATTTGGGGAGGGAAATTTTTTTCCCGGTTGTGAATGAACACAGGAATGCAGAAGTTGAGGGAAAAAGTTCATAAAAGAGGAAATTCCCTGCCTTTCCCTCTTCAATTCGTACACTGCCTGTATTACTTCATGTGTTTATGCTATAGTGTCTCAAGTTTCTGGGTCTATACAATGCTGGCGAAGTTACGTGGATTTCTACTGTCCTTCACACAGGATCACTCTGTTTCCCCACCGGTAACGGACAATTGAATGTCACGATAAATAAATTCGGTACGCATTCACAGCCACGTTTCGAAACAGAGTGTTGGAAGGAGTCAGGTTCTGCGGTAATGGATCTTACAGAGTTGGAGGTATTACTTGAGGCGCCATGTCCTAAATTTATGCCTCTCTGAACGACGTTGTAATGCGTAAAATGGATGAGAGCCATTTCATCCCGAAGTGGCCAGGAGCGCGCCTTTTTCCGACTGCAAACGTATAGTTCCGCGTCATACGCATTACTGCACTAAAATACACACAGATAATGGAAATCTATGGATCAGTTAATGAGCGCGCAGTGCGACCTTCTCGTGTTTCCTCTAATCAGTTCGAAATGTGTAGGCTGTGTATCATACTTACGTTCAATCAACAGTTCTTTCGCGTGGACAATCAGTTCATTCAACAGCGAATTAAGAGCACTCAGTACAAATCATTCCACATTATTTCGCACGACAGTCTGCAGTCTTAAGGAATACTCTTTCATTGATTCCGTCTGTCCGTCGTCCATCTAGCCGGGATTACGATGAACGTTCGTTTTCGTTACGGTGAAATTCGTGGAGGTTTGCAAATACTAGCTTCTGATTGCGGTCAACGGTACAATGAAATAACTCAGGGCGTCGCTAGTTCAACACTGTCAAGGTCTACAAACGCTAAAACATTTATAAGTGTAACGTCGTCCAATTGCTTCATTCTTCTTTTGTTGTAAATGTGGTTTTATTGTTGCTGAAATTTATTAAACAGAATAATATTCATTTAAAATTGACTTACATAATGTGAGGGACGATCGTTTTATTCATTATTTATTTAGTTTATTTATTTATTTTTATGTATGTAGTTATTTATGTATGTATTTATTTATTTATCTGTTTATTTATTTATTTTGTTTGTTTATTTATTTATTTATTTATTCATTTATTTATACCTTTATATCTATCTATCTATCTGTCTGTCTGTCTGTCTATCTATCTATCTATCTATCTAGCTGTCTATCTAACTATCTATCTATCTATCTATCTATCTATCTATCTATCTATCTATCTATCTATCTATCTATCTGTCAATCTACCTATCTATCTATCTATCTATCTATCTATCTATCTATCTATCTATCTATCTATCTATCTATCTATCTATCTATCTATCTATCTATCTATCTATCTATCTATCTATCTATCTATCTATCTATCTGTCTGTCTGTCTGTCTGTCTGTCTATCTATCTATCTAGCTGTCTATCTAACTATCTATCTATCTATCTATCTATCTATCTATCTATCTATCTATCTATCTATCTGTCAATCTACCTATCTCTCTATCTATCTATCTGTCTGTCTGTCTGTCTATCTATCTATCTATCTATCTATCTATCTATCTATCTAGCTGTCTATCTAACTATCTATCTATCTATCTATCTATCTATCTATCTATCTATCTATCTATCTATCTGTCAATCTACCTATCTCTCTATCTATCTATCTGTCTGTCTGTCTGTCTATCTATCTATCTATCTATCTATCTATCTATCTATCTATCTAGCTGTCTATCTAACTATCTATCTATCTATCTATCTATCTATCTATCTATCTATCTATCTATCTATCTATCTATCTATCTATCTATCTATCTATCTATCTATCTATCTATCTATCTGTCAATCTACCTATCTGTCAATCTACCTATCTATCTATCTATCTATCTATCTATCTATCTATCTATCTATCTATCTATCTATCTATCTATCTATCTGTTAATCTACTTATTTATATATTTATGTATTTACTTATCTTTCTATTTATGTATTTTTCTATTTATTTATGTTTAATTAATTTAATTTAATTTAATTTCTTCCTGTAACCACTACAGGTTGCCATCGACAAAGAGTACCATGATACAATAGAGTAACTGCCTTGAGGCTTAGTGATACATTGTTGTTAGAGTCAAAAATAACAATTTGAATTATATTGAAACACATGATGTTAAACGAAGTAACGTCAAGGAGATGCGAATTAGTCATGGTCCATATGTATGATGCCTGAAAATAGCTATTGAGCCTTTGAGTGCTGCAATTGTTAGATCTCTTAAAATACTTTTATGCAGGCCAAAAGATTTACAGAAGTCGACTAGGAACCGGGGTATGGTCCCACGGGCTCCTATCATTAGTCCCGTAATGACGATGGATTCCAGATGGTATTTGTCCTTATAAAAACTGACGGAAGGTTCATATATATTCCTTTTTTCCTCGTGTACTTCTTCTGGCTGGTGTTCGTGCGATTCGAATGTCACAGTAGGATCTATGATGTAACCTTCAAGAGAGGGAGGTTTAAATGCAATTATGTCGATTCTTCGATTACTGCCCTCACTGGATATGCCGTGTACTTCTTCTTACTTATTTATCTAGTTATTTATTTACCTATTTATGTATTTATTTATATATTATTTATTTACTTATATATTTATTTATTTGTGTATTTATTTTGTTTATTTTATTTATTTATTTATTTATTTATTTATTTATTTATTTATTTATTTATTTATACCTTTATATCTATCTATCTGTCTGTCTGTCTGTCTGTCTGTCTATCTATCTATCTATGTATCCGTTCATCTACATATTTATATATCTATGTATTTACTTATCTTTCTATTTATGTATTTTTCTATTTATTTATTTATTTATTTATTTATTTATACCTTTATATCTATCTATCTATCTGTCTGTCTGTCTTTCTATCTATCTATCTATCTATCTATCTATCTATCTATCTATCTATCTATCTATGTATCCGTTCATCTACATATTTATATATCTATGTATTTACTTATCTTTCTATTTATGTATTTTTCTATTTATTTATTTATTTATTTATTTATGTTTATATTTACTTATTTATGTAGCTATTACCCTAGTTGATACAGAGTCGTTAAATAACCAATCCACTACTGTGAAGTAACGGTTAGCAGCTCGGTTTCAAATCTTGGTTAAAATTTTTCCGAGGTTTTCCCTCAACCAATTGAAACAGAATTGATGAGTAATTTTCGGCGTTGGACCTCGGACTCATTTCACTGTCATAATTACACTTCCTATCTTCCATCTTCTCCATTTCTTACCACATTTTGGGTTTGTGTCTCATGTAGAGTCACCTCTTACCGCCACCGAACTTGGACCCCGTGGTATGTGGCCAATAGTTGTTGGTGGTAGTGCTACGCACCGTGGCTTTCCCCTGGGGCTCATGGTAGTTCGTGAGACTGAGGTTGAGAGACCGCACTGATGCCTTCATGGAAAGGTAAAAGGGATTCTGCAAGCTGTAGAGGAGTTTGGAGGCGGCCCATAGAGGGATCTCTAGTGTGGGAGGCCTAGGGAATGCACATTATTCCATCCCGGGTAGTACATTGGGCTCACCCAAGCGGCCTACATGCGAGGCAGTCCCATCCCGTGCCCCTCCCCGCAAGGAAGACCAATGAAATGTAACAGACATAGAACATAATTTAGAGATTATGTATACTGGGTAAGGAACAGAGTTCAAATGAAAATGACTGATTATTTTTATCCTACTAAAATTGACTCAGTTTGGCGAATATCTACAACGTGTTGTTGCACGCTCTAGTGGCCAAAATTATATCATTTCCCACCTCCCTTATTTGATAACATAAAATCTGTACTACACATCTCGGTTACTACAACATTCGTTTATAACAACACAATTTGAAGACGTATGCTTCAGTTGATGCTATTTAAGTGGAGCTACATTTTACAGACTGAACATTTTCTCTCAGGCAAATAATTGAGGCTAGAAAAATGTATGTCGGATAAGCTCGATTTTATTAGCGATTATTAGTAAATATGTAGAAATGCTACCGTTAAAACGCTGGGCTCATCGCATAAAAATTTAATTTTCCCCATGTCCTCCGCAAACCTCCTTACGCAGGTGTTATTTGGGTCGTGGGAACTTAGGAGCTCTTAACAACTCAATTACAGTTTATCTTTTTATGAATTCAGGAAGCGGAGCCGACTGTCATACATGGGAAAATGTTGAGTCAACGGGGAATACAGGACCGCATCCCGTTCCTCGGTATGGTCATTATTTCCGGAATTAGAGGCTGCAGTATTTTAGGAACTCAAACTATAAGACTAGAAAAATATTCGATGGATTTGCCGGATATTAGCGCTAATTATTAGTGAACATCCGGGGATGCTACGGTTAAAAGGACTGGCCTCTGAGGCGCTTCGTTCTCCTTGTGTAGAGAACAATTCTGTTTTGGTAAGTGAAAATGACCATTTTTTGAAATTGTGCCGGCCTTTCTCGTCCAAACGCACAGGGATTTGTCCTTTACACTAAGGATAAAGTTCGAGGAGCTCTATTCAACGCACTCATCAGCTTTGTTCTCACTTCACATACTGCGGAGTTATGGTATCAAGAATGTCGGCGGAATAGTGTAATTTTTTCTCGAAAATCAGCCGTTGTTCGCGATACCCGTTTTGATGCTATCGTGTCTGACGCAAGTCAGGGGGGAATGCAGGACCGCATCCGGTTCCTCGTTATCGCCATTATATCCGCAAATTTTCTCTTAGGCAAATAATTGAAGCTAGAAAAATTTACGTCGGATAAGCTCGATTTATTAGTGATTATTAGTATACATGTAGAGATGCTACTGTGAAAACGCTGGGCTTATCGCCAAAAAATGTAATATTTGCCATGTGCCCTGGAAACCTTCTTACACTGGTGTAATTTGGGTCGTCTGAACGTAGGGGCTGTTAAGAACTCAATTGCAGTTTATGTTTGTATGAATTCAGGAGGCGGAGTCGACTGTCATACATGGAAAAATGTTTCAGGAACCAAAGAGTGTAGCCTAATGTTGCATAATTAAATTGATTTGTGCTCGTGTTTGCACGTACTGAAGCTCTTTTCCCTTGATAATCTCATAAGTACCTCTCGACGAATATTACATTATTTGGCGTAGGAAAAATTGTATTTTATTTTATTTTAGTTTATTTTATTTTATTTTATTTTATTTTATTTTATTTTATTTTATTTTATTTTGATTTGATTTGATTTGATTTGGATTTTATTTTTATTTTATTTTATTTCATTTTATTTTATTTTATTTTACTTTATTTTATTTTATTTTATTTCATTTCATTTCATTTCATTTTATTGTTACTAGTGCTATTAATCCCATGTTTGATGAAGTTATGTTTATAAGATTGTAATGGGAAACGGCTTCAGTTGGTGCATAACCAGTAGGCAACAATGTAAATATACAATATTGGAGCTATTTGCTTCTTTATGTGAAAGCGTATTTGATTTTGGTAGTAGATTTCGCCTCCTGATTTATTATAAATGCATACTGCAAGGTAGAAGTTGAGAGTGCCTAAACATAGACAACCCATCTTACGTCCGTGCAAAGAGGTTTTCAGGACATGGGGCGAAAATTACATTTGGCAAGCAGGCAGGCTTTATCCATATCTACCCATACATATCTATATCCCATACCTATTTATTCATACTATGCTCTTCTATCCACATCTATCTCTCGATATGTATAGAAATCTATCAATCCATTTCTGTATAATGTATCATTGTCTCCATATTTATCCATGTATATTATCTATTTATATCTCAGTTATTCTCCATATTTACTTATCCATATCTATTTATCCACATCTATCCGTGTCTGGTCATCATCTACTTCAAATTTGGTGAATTTTGTCTCTTTTCTCGCCCTCTCCAGTGAAAATATTGAACCACTATTAAACATTAGGACTACCAAGACTATTTTGCTACGTGCTTAACATCACTCATTGCTCTGCGTAACACATCATAGTACAAACTCAAGACAAAGGATGGCCTGTAATTTCCCAAGAAATGATTTTGAATCTCTACCTCACGAGATTCGAACTCGTCTACGTTATGAATGTAGCTGCGCATAAATTTTCTGAGAATAGAACTTTAAATGAATAGTTATCAGATACCAAGAAAATTCTCAGCCCCCTTTCTGATAATGATACCATGGAAACGTGTTTCAAATGTTACTCATACAGGTCTAAGCAAATTCCTCCAGTAAGATATGTTCATATTAGTCTCCTTTTTAATTTGATGCCCTTCTCTCTCGTAATATTCACTTGTTTCTATCTCGTCGTCACAGTAACACATTAAATCAGATTTATGCAAATTCTTATTGAATATTCCTTTCAATGTTATGGAGCAAACAAGTTTATACTTGAAAACTTAAGTCATAAAATTTAATGGATTGGATAACGGCATATTAAAAGCAAGGTCGTAGCTAATACATAAAACCGTACAATAAAAATACTCACAAGTCTGGTAGAAGGCTGTTCAGAGAGGGGTTAATGTGATGGCTTTCACTACGAATCATCTTGCTGCAGGATAATTTATTGACAAACTGAAGGTGATCGAGTTTGACATCGTCGATCGAATAAATATTATCAGGATCTATTATTATTATTATTATTATTATTATTATTATTATTATTATTATTAAATATCTAAAACGGAGAAAAAATATTTATTCACTGAATTTTCTGCGTATGTCTGCTACTAAATAAAATACCGAAACAAATTAAATGCAGAAACAGAAAATACCTAGTTGATAACACAACTTTTCTTCAAAAAACCAGATATGAACAGAATCTTCAAGCTTAAAAAGAAAGACATTCATCGCACTAAATAAAAGAATTGATATACTAAATGTGAATTCATTCATTTACAGTTTTTGCTCAAGGGCATGTCTTTCACTGCAAACCCAGTATTATCCAATCTTCCCTCTTTTCCGTCTTCCTCCTAGTCTCTCTGCATATGATTCATTAATGTTATCTATCATCTTATATATTCTATCCCGAACTTTTCTCCCGTTTACTATTCCTTCCAGTGCATCCTTCACCCAGGGAATGCTTTTTACGGCCTTACTACCTGCATTTGAAACGATTCACGTCATACATGCAGGGGCGCATATTTAAATGACTTCGTGGCCATATTCAACATCAGTTTGTGAAAACTGCTAAATAACATATTAATTTGTATGAGGTCTCGCCCACCTCATTGAGCATTACGAGAGGGGTTCGGCCGGCGCCGTGGATCGTGTCCCGGCATAGCTCAGTTGGAAAGAGCGCTCAGCGCGCAGAGCTGAGACGTCCTGGGTTCGATTCCCGGTGCCGGTACGAATTTTTCTCGTATTAAATAGTAATAATTAACAGTTTCTATTTTCCAGTTATCTCCCACTTCAATAAATGTATTATAATAGTAATAATAATAATAATAATAATTTTACTGGTTATTTAACAGCGATGTATCAATTAGTCGGTTATTTTGTGTCGATAGAATTGGTGATAGCGGGATGATATTTGGCGAGAGGAGGACGAGGATTCGCCATAGATTACCTGACATTTGCCTTACGGTTGGAAAAAACCTCGGAAAAACTCGACCAGGTAATCAGCCCAAGCGGGAATGGAACTCGCGATCTAGTGAAACTCCTGATAGGCAGGCAAGCGCCTTAGCCGACTGAGCTACGCCGGTAGTAATAATATCAGCAAAAAAAGAAAATGGATTGCAAGGGTCAAATGGTAGCTCTGCAGATTGAAAGGGGTTGCGTACTGGTGCAACATTGAAAACCGCAGCTGTAGATTAAGGAACCCTGTCCCTTATAGAAGGTTAAAGAATTTCTCGCCCACGTTGAATTTGAACATTTACTAACCTCAGCATTTGGAAGCATCATTAAATAAAATATTATCACCATCACCACCACCACTGTCGCTTTAATTCTGGAGTCCTTGAAATGCAAAGCTGCTGCTTCCACGCCCGAGGCGGGAGGCACTCCAAGACGCCGGCCGGCCTAATGGAAAAGAAAACATTACTTCTCTCCTAATGCTACAATGTTTATGGATTTCTCGAACCTCATGGCAGGAGGTTATTTTTATACGAAACGTTCCTCGAATAACCTTTTGCAGTAGGAGCATATTTCTATTTTCCTGACGGGGTCTGGCTATAACTCTCACACTTGGACGTGTAGGTGACGACTTCTCGCTATAGGGCACCTCGGTTCGATCCCGAATATATCTCATGTATCTCTACCTCGAAATTGTGCGACATGAAAAAGATACAAATAATAACAGAAAAACAGGTCCTCATAAGTTTCCATTAACTTATTGCAATTAAGGGAATGCTTATGTGATTTTTAAAACTTCCACAATTTTCATCCAAAAGTATTAATTTTATACTACGTACATAAACATGCCTATAGTACTATCATTCGCACAAAATTTGGCGCCATTAGGGCTAATAGTTTTTAAATTATATTTTTTTAAATATATTTTATATTGACGTCACTAAAAAGGCTCCCTGCGACAAAATGTTTGGTTCATATTTGCTCAAAAGCTTGAAAATAGTCACAGGAATAAAATTAATTAGCATTTAGATCTCAGTCTAAATAGAGTCTCACAATTTTTTTTTTAAATTTTAAGAATTTACCATAACAGCATATCTTAATCTAAGTGCAATATGAATATGCACCGAAGGAACTTAATATTAATATTTCATACAAATGCTAATTAAATTTTATTTATCAACACTTAATTGACCTCTATGAGAAGTTTCAGACCAACTAACAATAACTGTTGTGCAAGGAGCTTTTTTATTCAATGAACTGCTTAAAATTTTAAAGTCTATAAATAGTACATTATGCAACGAACCTATAATGATAGTAATTAAAACGTGAGTATTAATTTTCATACGAGCGTCTTAATTACCATTATAGGCAACTTTCATACGACTTTTTATGCTCGATCATATTTCTAACTTGAAATTATTCAGAAGTATTCATTTTATTCGTATCTAACTGAAGAGTGGAAGTGACCTTGTGCATCGCTCGTAAATTGTGAGATGTGCGCAGACGCGAAAGTATTGATTTTTTCCGAGGAACAATAATGTCACTGACCTTGATATAATCTAGAGAATAACATGAACTAATTTTGATATAACCTGGAAATTGATTTAGAATTGAAAAACGAGATGACAGATTGAATTTATTTGAATATTATTTACAATTAACGCTAATTATTATAGTAACAGAACATAATCTTCTGCGACAGTATTGGATTTCCAGCATCCGTGACGTTTCCCTCGTTGTCTTTCGATTGCATATCCGAGAATAATCGAAAACCTGAACTTTAATGAATAGGTGTACTTTAATGACATGCATTAAAGGGCTGCTACCAGGTGTATAATTACTACATTTCGGCATGGTCGAGCATAAACAGTATTAAAAGAAATTTCTCTCAATTCACGCACTCTATGTTTGGCCACATTTGATTGCAAGGGATGGTGCCATAGAACTGTGAAAGTTTTAGTTTAGAACGGGGGTTTGTCTGTATAGCCACAGGGAGCATTTTTTTTAATTTTTGTCATTTCCTTTTTCTCTATTACAATATATAAAAGTCGTGTGACCCAGTTTGAAGGGCTTTCAAATAAAAAATGAAACCATATTACTCCGTATAAAACTAGCAGGTTCAAATATAATTACGAACATAAAACAAAAGAAAAGTGGATTTTCTTAATTTTTCACCATTATTCATCATACTTTCCCATTAAACAAGAGCACAAAAAATACAAGATAGAGTGAACAGATGAATCTTTCTGTGGTTAGTGCTGGTTTGGCTTGAAATGTCCTCCTTGAGCTTCCCTACACTTCTCAGCTCGACGCAGTATCGAATGCGTGACTTCAGCAATAATGACCGGGTGATGTCCCATGTGCGATAATACATACCTTCATCTTGTAGTATGTTCCAAGCCGTGGAATGACTAACTTCAAGACGTGCAGCAGTTCTTCTTGTGCTTAGCCGTGAATTTTCATTTCCGATCTTAATAAATTCAAATCTTATTTCTTCATTTCGTTCTGGTTGCCCTTCTTCATTTTGTACATAAAGCTTGCAAAATTTCTATGTCCGATTAAATCTCTATAAGTACGTGTAAATACCTTTCGAATTGGATGACCACGATCTGAAAATCATTTCTAACACAGTATCAGCGTTTTCTTGATGATAGTGTGGCATTTTCACGATAATGCAGTATTCAAGTACTTCGTCTGTTGTTCCAGTAGATACTACTGGGTGTTCATTTCAAAGTGTGTCATGACGTCACTGTTGTGAGTCAGCGATTTGAAGCGAGTTTCAGCTTTTATGTCAGAGAAGTTGCCTATTAATCAAGGCGTTTAATCTGAACTTGAGGACGTGTACGGTATAACTTGAACGTCGTAGCAACAGATGGCGGTCTGTAAACTCTGTCTGGTACCATAACCTCTTTCGAACTGTGTTTTGCGCGGGCAAGTCGTACCCAGGGTATTTGTTGTCATCGGTTGCGTACGGTAACATTCCACAATACAAATCAAATGCTCCGTGTCCATGTTGACCGTCCAAGTTAATGTCAACAAATACGTAAGTAATCGTCTTAACCCTCTCCCCATATCCCGACAGTAAGAAAAAACTCACCTCAGTACATGTTTCCAAACAGTTCACATTCCTGCCACTACAGGTGTTACTGTGCGTATCGGTAAGTACTCTTCAGTATGAACGCCGTACTGGCTAGACAACTTCTCTGGCACATACGTAATACGCCTCTGCGGAAGTGTAGGAAGATTGAATTATCTAGGCTCAACGACTAGCCACATGACGGCATACAGCGAGCCATGACAGACTTTGAACTGAACACCTAGTAGAACGTACTGTTTTGTATTTATATTCATAATGATCATCTTTTCAGTAGTATACCCCTTCTTCATTGACTACAAACTGAGGGAGGGATGTAATGGAATGTTATAGTGCTTGACACCGCAAGAAGTGCCAACCATTCACATGCGATTATCTTCATAACGGTTTGATTTATTATAGAGATATGTTGGGTTGCATTGATCTAGACTTACTAAAGAAATAAGTCCCTGCAGTGTTGCACATTAAATTATAAACACCCTGTATAAAGTCTCATATTTGTAGAAAGTCTGGCAAAATTCCATTTACACATATAGAATCGTAGGGAAAACTCACACACAAAAACAAATGGTATCGTAAAATTGGTTTTCATGGCAACGCACATAATACCCAGGCAGAGTAATAGCTATTGGAGAGTGAAATGTTTTTGGGAGTACGTTCGACGTGGAGCCAAGCATTTGTTATGGAAGCTTGATGGAGATGCGGCGTCGTCGCTTGTGGCAAAGTGAGAACATAACCAGCAGCGATCGTCGTTTGTCTTTTCACTTGGTCGCAGTGGTAGCGGCACCTGGAATTAATTCCAACTCTGCACACCGCAAAACAGAACAATTCACGTCAAGCAAACAAGTTTCGTCTTCCTCTGCTAAGAATTTATTCAATTCTTTTTATCGTTTTTGTTCTCCCGTAAGATATTACCTTCCCCTCAGTGTCGCTTTCTTCATGCAGTTCCTCTCGGATACTTTTTTATGGTTTTAGGATGTTTTTAAACATTTCGTTCTACTTGTCTAAACTTCTTTTTTATTTTATTTACTTACCTATGTCTCTGTCACCATTTTCCCTACGACATGTAAAAAAAAAGAAGGAAAAATAAGACAGTCTGTGTGACGTTCTCTGTTCTGGCTACCAAACTAGTGTTGTGCTCGTTTCTTAGATCTACTGGACACCAGTTATGTTTTACTTCTGACACTAGCTTCTTATGTTGTACTCCTGCTTATTTCAGATTTCTTGTACAACGGTTTCCTATTGCGTTCGACTCTCGGCAATAACTATACTCACATTATTCAAGATATCTGACACCGTTTTTATACAGGGACATCATTTTATTTTCACTTCAATTTTTATTGTACCTGAGTTTTTTAATGTACTTCGCTTCCAACCCTTCTACTAATTAAGTTCCAACTGTCCTCCACACAGAACGAAGGCCGCATATAGTAAACAGTACTGAAGTAGTGAGTATAGTACGTTCCGGAAATATGTTTGCGTTTTCCAGTGACGTAAGAGCTTTCAATATTGAATCATATTTTCGCTAAAGGACAAGCTTTGTAGGCTATAATTAAATATATTCAAGGCGCTGTATATTATACAATAAGAAAATAAAAATCATTATATGAACTCTTTTAAACGTGTTTATTCTTGTTGTACTTCCACGAATCTGTTTCTTAGAAACGCTATTACGAACAAACAATTGAATGCAGTCGGGCGCTTTAGTGAGGTTTCCCAGCAATTCCCACAACTAAAAGATATTGAATCCGAGAAAGGTGCTGTGTGACGTAACAATGAAGAGCATACGTGACTGCCGGTCAACAGCCTCGAACATGGGAACCAATAACAGAGCTCATAGGTGTCGCGCTGAAGCCATAAAGTGAACACACGCTGTATCCATTCGCTTCATAAAAACGTAAACGTTGCCATAGCGACCAAGTCACAGAGCACGAGAAATCTCTCAATAGGGTTACCAGATTTCATTTTCCTTACAGCGCCGCATGTTAAAAACAAGTGAAGACTACGATGCCACTCTTATACTGCTGTAGTCTTCGTTAGGTGTAAGACGACCATAAGTCACTCGATTTGAAGCCAACTTAACTAAATCCAGGTTAGTTTAACGTCAGTCATAGTCAGTGCTGGCTTTTTTGTTACTAGAGTTAAACGTGAAATATAACAGAGAGATGCATCAAGAAGTATACGCAGATTTTATAATACATGTTACTGATTTATGGCAGTAAATTTGTCACGAGTTTTCGCGAAAATTGACTATTTCTACAAAATAAAATTCTCAATTTCCGCCATGAAAACGAAAAACCGAATTTTTTAAATTTTTAAAAAATGCAGTACATTTGTTTTGAAAAAGTTAGCTAGAAAAGAATAGCGAGACAGATTATTTGAGAATTTTATTATTCTCTTTAATGTCCTACAATACCATTGATGCCTTCTGTGCCCGAGGTTACGGGTTCGATCCCGGTCCAGCTCTATGGCATTTAATTGTGCTTAAATGCGACAGGCTCATGTCAGTGGACTTACTAGCATGTAAAATTCTCCTGCGGGACAAAATTCCGGCACACCGGCGAATCTGATATAACCTCGACAGTTGCGAGCGTCGTTAAATAAAACTAAATAACAATAAGGCTGATTTACAAAGAGTATTATTTTTATTATTATTTACTTACTTACAAATGGCTTTTAAGGAACCCGAAGGTTCATTGCCGCCCTCACATAAGCCCGCCATCGGTCCCTATCCTGTGCAAGATTAATCCAGTCCCTATCATCATATCCCACCTCCCTCAAATCAATTTTAATATCCTCCCATCTACGTCTCGGCCTCCCCAAAGGTCTTTTTCCCTCCGGTCTCCCAACTAACACTCTAAATGCATTCCTGGATTCGCCCATAAGTGCTACATGCCCTGCCCATCGCAGAACTGCACTCATTGTATTCTTCACCTGACATAATTAGGAACATTAAATCCAGACGTTTGAGATGGGCAGGGTATATAGCACGTATGGGCGAATCCAGAAATGCATATAGAGTGTTAGTTGGGGGACCGGAGGGAAAAAGACCTTTGGGGAGGCCGGGACGTAGATGGGAAGATAATATTAAAATGGATTTGAGGGAGGTGGGATATGATGGTAAGAATGGATTAATCTTGCTCAGGATAGAGACCAATGGCGGGCTTATGTGAGGGCGGCAATGAACCTCCGGGTTCTTTAGAAGCCATTTGCAAGTATTATTATTGTTATAATTATTATTATTATTAATTTCCTTGGTTATTTAACAACACTGTATCAACTACTGGGTTATTTAGTGTCGGTATATTTGGTGATAGATGGTATTGGCGAGATGAGGCCGAAGATTCGCCATAAATTACTTGACATTCGCCTTACGGTTTGAGAAAACCTCGTAAAACCCAACCAGGTAATAAGCCCAAGCGGGAATCGAACCCACGCCCGAACGCAGCCCTGAATCAGCATGTAAACGTGCTATTCCTTGCGCTACGTCGATAGATATTATTATTATTATTATTATTATTATTATTATTATTATTATTATTCATTCAATTTTCATTACAATTACGCGTTACTTTTGAGACATCCTGTATGTACAAGTAAATAGCTTCGATAGTAGTCTTTTTGGGCCATATTCATAGACATTCTTAGCGCGGACTTCCGGTGGATGATCAGCGAACTAACGTTTTTCGTATTCATAAACCAGTGTTAGCGATGTGATATGATATGAATCCTGTACAAGTAATCGGTCGATAGCCGGGGCTAGTTCAGCACGCTCGTAGCGCGAGATAGCGAAATGTCTATGCATAGCACCCTTTATGACTGAAAAGTGATTTATATGTAAAAATCTGATTGTAAATTATGTTATGAATCTTAACTTAACGTACCTAGTGGTTAGGTTACTTGCTGCGTAATATTTACTATGAAGCTATGTGTCATACTGTTCATTTGTTCTACTGACTCAGTCAGGAAGGGTGTGCGCAGGCTAGCCTGCAGTAAGTAGTCTCACACTAATGAATGGCGTCCATAAGCCACGCTGTGAATCACAGACTTTAAACTTCTCTGTAACTACTGCCTGCGCGCCATAAAAAGGCACACGTAACAGTCGGCCTACGTGAATCTTCTTCGAGTTGCAGCCGCTAATGGCCGGAATCAGAATTCTACGCAAGCAGTTTGACATACGAGAAGGAATACTTGACGCTGTTATGTTCGATCATCCGATATCTGTAACGGCAAACGAAGTGGGTAGTCAAGAATATTTTAGTATGTTTGTGTTTGCTTCATCCCCTTAACTTCACACACATTTTCTCTGTCCTTCGAAGAACCGATGATAGATGTCAGTATATTATGTAGGGGAGAGTGTTGTACCTTTAAACACTTTTCATACTTTATTTTTTTTAACTTTGGGAGATGAAATTTTTTAAATGAAAAAATGCTTGAAATAATTATTGAAGATTCCTTTACAACTTGCTGTATGTATTTTCCTGTTTTACAGATCTATTAAGGATGGAAAAAATAAAATGAAGGGATATGTAATGTGTTCAAAGGTACAGCAGGATCATGTACCTTGGACATACCCTCTTGTAAGTTGGAACACATGGAATATAGGAGGGAATATAGCTGTAAAAACTGACAATCATATTTAAAATGTATTTGCAATCATAAACCAGAGCAGGCTTCTCTGATTTAGATTTTATTTCCTGGAGGAGCAGTAACTGCTTCAACAGCTTTCTTCAAGACATCCGGATCAATTGGGGGCCTCTTAACTCCAGACTTACTTCGTGACATGAGTTTAAAGTAAAAGAAAAACAAAAACCAATAGTATCGTGTAATTTGGAACATGTTCCATGGTACAAGATGTTTTGTGTTCAAAGGTACAAGAGGGTGCACGTTTAAACAAATATGGCTCCGAAAAATAAGAGAGTCAAATAAATCATGGAAATTAAAATATGTTATTACTCACCAGATGATAGGGAACACACTGTACTTGAAATATATTAACAAATGCAATCTAGTTTTGTGTTAGAAAACATACATCAATGAACGAAATGATTACTTTTGGTACTAAAAAAACTTCTTTTCTCCACGGAACTCACACTTTGCAGTAAATCAAACTGAAACTACGTCCAGAGCTACTTAGCGGCTTTCTCTACAATCTACTTCATTTTGAGTCCTCTAGGTAGCAGCAAAAATTAAAAAACAAAAAATTTTCAAAGGTACACTAGCTAAAGGTACAACAGTCTCCCCTATATCCACATCGCATGAAGCTGATGTAGTTTTTACAAGGAATTTCCACGATTATTAGAACCGCTCTCTGTTCAGAATCAATACATTCCCTTCAAAACAACGGTCAGATATCTTGGTCTAGTACTGGACAGTCGCTTGACATACAGACAACATATACAGTTAGTACGAGACAGAGCTCTGCAAAGATTCTTAGCATTATATCCAATACTTAAAAGCTTCATTCCCCTCAAAACCAAACTATTGCTGTACACATCACTTACACGATCATATATGTCCCTCGTGTCAGAAATTTGGGCTCAAACCCATCCCCGCCACATCAAGAAACTCGATGCCATCCAAAGAGCTGTGTGCAGAACCATCACAGGAGCTGATTTTTACATTACCACTAATGCACAATTGTACAGTGACCTGGAAATCATTTTATTCAGTGACTACGTGCAGCACTTACCCTAATCCACTTATTAAACCATAATTATACATAGCATTCAGTGAACAATCAAGTAATGTTAACTTTTCTGCAAAAATCATTGACTCTGAAAGTTTACCTACATATAAAGCTTACCAGTCTCCGTCTCTGATGGAGAAGATGGTCACACTTCATTTACGTACTCATGTTATAAGCAATATTCTTGTTAAGGCAAGGGTCCATGTGACCTGGAACTTGTGTCTTTATTGACACCACCAAATAAATTAATAAATGAAGCTGATATGTTACTCCGAAACGCTGGATATTTCTACATCCGGTGATACGGCGCACATTGTCAAATATATATCACGCTGAACAACGTAAAACTATTTTAATCACATGTAATTGGTCCCATAGAGTAAAAGAAATCGCTACACATTTCGAGAACTCCTGAATGCCGTGTTTCGTGTTGTGCAGCACGCTTGCTTCTGTCCAGTCACGCGGATTCTGCGTCAGTGTTAAAATATTGCTTTTCCCGGAACAAAGGTCTTTAAACTCACCGCAGCAAGCAGTAAATCTCTAAAAGTAATGACAAAGGTTATAAAAGTATCGGACAATAAATGATAAAGAGAGTCAGCACAGCTTCAAGCCAGAATAAAATATACAGGGTGATTCAACAAGCTATGCCGACCTTAGGGAGCTTATTTCTTAAATAGTTCGTAATCGCAACTCCCTTGGCTCCCTTAGCCATAATCGAAGTATCCAGTAACCATCATAGTGTTCTCCTAGTTGGTAGTTGAGAAGTCCTTGACGATGGCATTCGTGGCCAGAATGACGAGCGCTCCGAGATCTTGAAGAGCTCCTGCCAGAAGGATGGCTTCCATTCATCCACTATGCCGTCTCCTATTAAGTGCAGAGATGCTCCATGAATAGAACCCGCTTCCGCTGAATATACAGGCCTTCACACTACTATCCAGGTGCAGTGAAAGAAATTTATTAACTGAGAAATCATCCAGCAGTCAAGAACTCGCGTGCCTCACGCTATGATCCGGAGTTGCGCTCAGGCGTGGATTCCCGTTTGGGATGATTACCTGGTTGGGTTTTTACGAGGTTTTTCCCTAACCGTAAGGTGAATGTCAGGTATTCTATGGCGAATCCTCGGCCTCTTCTCGCCGAATACCATCTCACTATCACCAATTTCATTGACGCTATATAAGCTTGTAGTTGATACAGCGAAGTTAAATAACAAAATATCTCCGTGTGTCTTGGTTAAGAGAGAAATTTTATATAATATTCTTATTGAGTTTGGTATTCCCAAGAAACTAGTTCGATTAATTAAAATGTGTCTTAGTGAAACTTACAGCAAAGTCCGTATAGGCCAGTTTCTATCTGATGCTTTTCCAGTTCACTGCGAGCTAAAGCAAGGAGATGCACTATCACCTTTACTTTTTAACTTCGCTTTAGAATATGCCATTAGGAAAGTTCAGGATAACAGGCAGGGTTTGGAATTGAACGGGTTACATCTGCTCTTTGTCTATGCGGATGATGTGAATATGTTAGGAGAAAATCCACAAACGATTAGGGAAAACACGGAAATTCTACTTGAAGCAAGTAAAGCGATAGGATTGGAAGTTAATCCCGAAAAGACTAAGTATATGATTATGTCTCGTGACCAGAATATTGTACGAAATGGAACTATAAAAATTGGAGATTTATCCTTCGAAGAGGTGGAAAAATTCAAATATCTTGGAGCAACAGTAACAATATAAATGACACTCTGGAGGAAATTAAACGCAGAATAAATATGGGAAATGCCTGTTATTATTCGGTTGAGAAGCTTTTGTCGTCTAGCCTGCTGTCAAAAAATCTGAAAGTTAGAATTTATAAAACAGTTATATTACCGGTTGTTCTGTATGGCTGTGAAACTTGGACTGTCACTTTGAGAGAGGAACATAGGTTAAGGGTGTTTGAGAATAAGGTGCTTAGGAAAATATTTGGGGCTAAAAGGGATGAAGTTACAGGAGAATGGAGAAAGTTACACAACGCAGAACTGCAGGCATTTTATTCTTCACCTGACATAATTAGGAACATAAAATCCAGACGTTTGAGATGGGCAGGGCATGTAGCACATATGGGCGGATCCAGAAATGCATATAGAGTGTTAGTTGGGAGACCGGAGGGGAAAAAACCTTTAGGGAGGCCGAAACGTAGATGGGAAGATAATATTAAAATGGATTTGAGAGAGGTGGGATATGATGGTAGAGACTGGATTAATCTTGCTCAGGATAGGGACCGATGGCGGGCTTATGTGAGGGCGGCAATGAACCTCCGGGTTCCTTAAAAGCCAGTAAGTAAGTAAAAAAATACCTCACGCTCTGCACCGGGTTATATTACTGTAGGGTGATGAATTACTGTATCTGTTTATGTTTTTATTTATTTTTGTTTACTTACTGACGCGTTCGTTCACGTAATTGCCCATATTTCTCCACTTACATATTTATTTAATCCCAGCTAACAGAAGTGAGCATACAGAGCCATAGCGAGGTTCAGGAGGTGTGAAGAGTACTGAAGCTGCAAGTGAGATAGAGCCTGCCTTCCTGTGCCACAGCCTGCTAATATCCGAACTAGTTCCGCCCCGCTTCCCTGCTCCAGCATCCGCTCAATCAACTAACCTGACTAGAAAGAAAAGGTAGCAATTCAGAGCAAAGAAACGTTTTGTTTCATCTGCTACCAGATGCACATGGGTTCAAACACTTGCCAGACGACTTCATCGCGCATGTTCTAACCTAAAATGTGCAGAGATAAAATTCCATCTCTCTATTTAAGCGGAATATATGTTTACTTTTTAAGTTATTTATATAGCCTACTTATATGCTATATATATATATATATATATATATATATATATATATATATATATATATACAGTACAAATGTACGATAATATCCATACCTTTACCACATGTAACCTAAATTATATATTTATTATATCGTGTATGTAATATGTATAAACTCTATATACATACATGTATGTGTACACTTCTTCCCATTTATTTACTTGCTATGTGTATATTCTTCATAATATTTATTAATTCGCTTATTTCCACATTTTTAAGTATCGAATATTTATGGCCGGTGTTTATAAATTCAAGAAGTGTCAAAGGATGAATTATCAAGACAGTATATAAATTGTACCATATCATAATAAGGAACATTTATCTCTATATAAAATACCCAAGGGTAATTAATTCAAAAATCTACCGCTGCTCTGCAACAATCTTAGTATAATGTGCTTTAAGTTAATAAATTGTTAAACCCAAGAAAGCTGTGTATTTTTAGTGTTTACTTTTGTTCCAGTTGTGTAATTAGGCTAACGCCAGTAATAATTCATACTTTATTTACATTACAAATCACATAGTGATAGAAGTAATATTACTTTCAGTGAATATAATTAAGATTGAAGGCAGGATTCACATAATAATAATAATAATAATAATAATAATAATAATAATAATAATAATAATAATAATAATAATAATAATGTACTCGTATTAAGAACCATAACGTTACCGATACAGACAAAAAATCACAAAGATTCATGGAATCCCCATAATTGCATTAAACATTTACGCTATTCGTGATTGTTATTGTGAGCATGGTTGGGATTGTAAGGATGTTTGGGATTTGAAATAAAAGTTTGATATTTCTTTTCATTTCTGACTTTATTCTCCTCTCATTTAAATTTAACAAGACGGAGCCTTCTCGTTAACTACTTCATAATCGCTTCCGCATTCCATGAGGCCTAGTCTCCAGACAACAATGCAATTGATAGTCGAAACGATTCACACATCAATATGACGTCAGTAGTGAGTTGTTTAAAATTGTAAAGAATAAAAAAATTTCACGTGAATCTTTTTCAAGTCCATCACAGATCTACAACAACTGTTTTAACACGGCCCCCTTGTATAAAAATATAAATCACTGAAATAAAGAAACATCAAAATACATTATTCATTTATTAATTAATACGTCATCGTTATTGTTGGAATTGCCTATATAAAGAGACGACATCCCGGATGGCTGGACGGTTTCTTTCAGGAAATGCTGCGATGTACATAACCTCTTAAATATAAAAGCAATTGAGGATGGATCCGCCAATATAATAACCATAGGCCGTGCACTCCATCTGATCGGTATTGCAATAAAAGCTATGAATGAACAAATGAAGCTCCCCAAACTAACAGATTGATGCATTGCGGGCGACATGGACGCAACCCCATAAGGGGCAATGTAATTCTTGTTACAATTTTTTTCGGGTAGTACGCAGACAAAACGCTCCAGGTTAAAAGAACGACCATTGAGATATTATTATTATTATTATTATTATTATTATTATTATTATTATTATTATTATTATTATTATTATTGTTATTATTATTATTATTATTATTATTATTATTATTATTATATAAATATTTAAAGAAAATAATCTGCCCTCAATGAGGGTGACCATAAAGATCCAAAATAAAAGCACTACAGAATAATTTAGAAAGAGAGGAATTGTTTATTAAAAAATTCAGAGAAATGCAAACACAACAGAATCATCAATGGCCAAAATATAAATGGTAATGTAATATTTGGATTGAATCCTTAAGAATATTCAACAAAATTTTTTGAATTTATTATTATTATTATTATTATTATTATTATTATTATTATTATTATTATTATTATTATTATTGAGATGATGACGATGAAGCCGATATACCTTGTGCAGCCCAGAGAGATGATACCAGAATGAAATTCTGCTCCTCTACGTTAAAGTCTCGTGGATTTGAACGTCCGCCTGTCTTCCCCGAGGCACGAGCCGCTTCTTCGTGGCAGTGACCTCTCACACGTGGTATCGATGTCACATGTGATATAACTTTACACACAACAAGCCTCTACTTCTTCTTTCTCTGGCGACATTTACCCCAAACTCTTATTTTTGTTTTTCTCTTTCTGGCACTGGACCAGGGATGCACATCTTCCACAGTGATCGAAAATACAAGTCTTGACCAGAAACATTAATAGCTTCGCTTGTAACTAACCGATTTGCATAACATTCAAATGTTACATTGTTAGAGGTGTTTTGGTCACGTTCGTATATTTTGCTGCTGCTTAAGAACATGCTGTACAAGTAGTCTGAATTATATGGAGTGTAAAATATTACCGTAGTCTAGTATATACAGTCACGAAGCTCAATACGTAGTAAATGTAAATGATATTTTGATATGACCGTTTATTTTTGTAAATGAAAGCAACAATGGTAATTCACTGAAAATAGTTCAAATTTCTCAATTTGTATTATATGACAGTAAAAATTTTTATTTATTTTCAAAACTGGTCAGTTACCCCCAGTTAAAAGTCTTGCAAATACATCATATTTATTTAAAAGTAAATGTTTTATTAGAATTTATGTACAAAATCACACACATTTCAGATCATATACTCACAAAAACACAATCAAAGGCAGGGATACAATACGTTTGTTTGAACCCAAGTGTTTAACGAGCACTGCCTTCAATTAAAGCAGTAATATTGGCCCTAGAATTTATAACAAATTAATTTAAAATATCTTTATCTAACTCAGTTTTAAATTTTAAAATATATACAAACACTTTGTTATTAGTGAATATTGATTTTTAAGTTTTTTTATTGTAGTATATCTACGTAAATGTATTACAGTATGTAGGCTATTGAATCCTTCCCTGATCATTCTCTTCCAGGGGAGTGTCAGAATTCTTCGCCCTTGTAAAGTTTTACATTGTCTATTCTTGTAGCAATAAAGCATATACACTTGGCGTAAGCTACATTTTGTTGTTTATATTTTAGCAAAATGGTGGAGTGGGATTATTATTTCTACCGCAGGTGCACAATTATAATTATTCTTGGGTATATAAAAGCTCCAGGGGGGAAACATCGTGCGCTCCTTGCGGCAATTTGTACACTAGCATTGCTGGAATTTTCATGTGTAAAGTACTTAACGTCATATCCCTGTAACTTTCCTCTTCACATAAATATATTGTAATGGTGTGTGGCTGTTAAAATTGGATAAACAATTGAACATAAATGTCATGAAACACAGAACTGAACAAAGTAAATCGAAATAAAATGACATGTTTAAAGGATGAATATAAAAAATTCATATAGAAATTATACAATATATCGAAAAATACAACTTAACAAACTAGCATGCAATAGTTGCAACGACTTTTACATTGGACAGACTGGAAGATCGTTTCAAACACGTTACAAGGAACATATCACAACTCCAATCACAGCTACAGCAACATGGACACTGACACGAAAATACTGAACAACCAACCAAAAAAATTGACACTCTAGAACAATATGAAATTTACAAACATATAAAAACACACCCACAGCACATCCTAAATACTCAACTCAATTTCAAAACACACACACCATTTCGACATAATCATGAACACACCCCATCACAACAGGAAACCAGAAGATAGCGCGGGACCTCACTAGGCTTCAGACAATGACGGACACCATGTCGAAACTAGTCAGCCAAGTAATTTTTATAATATTAAAAAAGTGAAGAAATTATAGCGTTAATCAGTGTTTATACAGTGACATCAAAACTTTTTCCTTAAATTTTGATTGTACCTTGTTTTTTTACTATACCATGAAGGCTTTACTTAATGGTTAGTTTTAGTTGCCATGGTAATATTTTACACTGCATAGATACAATCAGGACATAGTTAAAAATACAAAGAAAAAGTTTTTGATGTCACTTTACTAGTGTTAAAAGAGTGTGTACAACAATGAAGAAAAATGCGAATCTGAAAAGGGAACACTGACGGCCATCATACACTGTTCCCAGTTGTGAACATAATGTGTATGTAGGTGTGTGCATTGAAGGGAGAACGAAAGAAAAAACTCAAATGAAATTTTGTATTCGGCTGTACAACAATACTACGAAAGAACTTCAAACGTACTATCCGTCCGAGTGGTTATGTCGCAGGAACATCGAAACGGGGGAAATCACTAACAGTTACTTACTTAATAGGGCCCTTTGCTTTAAGTTATTTTAAACAGTTGTATAATATTACGTAGAAGCCAAATTTCGTACAGCAAATGTTTTTAGGAAATAGCTAAGGCAGTCCAGCCACTAGCCTTTACAGGGGGGCTGTAAGAAAGGGTGGGGGACACCGGGATGCGACATAACCACTGGAACGGACAGTACTGGGATAATTGGTTGTATCGCACACTGGCACTCAAAGATACCTGCACCCTACTAATGCTAGTGATTGATAATAATTTATGCTTAATCTACAGTACATCATCATTTTCCCCGACATATTTTAATCGTTCCAGTAGTGGTGTCACTTATTGAGAACTAGCGGGACTATTTCAAAGTTTGTCAATTTTTTTTTTTTTTTGGTTCTGACTTATCCAGTGGTTGTAAAGTTCGCTTACAGAAAATTATAGGTCAGATGTCTTTGAACGCTCCGAATGATTTTGAGGAAAACCAATCATTCGAAAAATACTAACTCAGAATTTGACAAAAAAAAAAAAGATCTATGCGCGGTTTACTCCACATTTATTAACAAAAAAACAACAGATTCGAGTCGAAAACTGTAGAAAACTCACTGACGCCACTGGAAACAAACAAACTCGTTTCTGTCGGAGTATTTCAGCTTAACATATTAAACTTCCCTTACAATCCAGCGCTGACGTCGGTGTGCGTGTAAAGAGCGGGCAAATATAAACACGGTTGTCATAACTTCTGCACCTAACTGGAGATATACGGTTGGACAAATATTAATTGAAATTTTTATTCCACTCATTTGCATGTTGATATTATCTATACGCTTCAGTTTTTGTAAGCCCGGCGGAACTGTCGATAGCTTTCAAATTGATTACTCGTAATTATTTTGCTCCCATATGATATGGGTCACATTAAAATGCAAATAAAATAGGGACCGCAGTGCAGTGATCGTTTTTCCAATATTCTGTCATTAGGGTGCATTGTGCTTGTCTTCTGTTTCTATGGAAATCGCCAGATATCGCAACAGGGCACTGCGTCATCACTGCAATTACGAAGCAGTGGCAAATATTCACATGAAGTGAGCGCTACGAAACGATGTTTTTTTTTTTTTTTTTTTTTTTCCTACTATTGTTTGAACTTCATCTGTGGAGAAAGAATCGTACATCCTCCAGTTTTCTATCAAGAAGACAGAAAAAGAAAGAAAGAGGGAAATGAATGAGGAAGAAAGAAGGAAGAAAGAAAGAAAGAAAGAAAGGAAAAAGGAAGGGAGAAGAAAGAAAGAAAAAATAAAGAAATAAAGAAGGAAAGAAAGAAAGGAAGAATGAAATAAAGAAAAAAGGAAGAAAGAAAGAAGGAAAGAAAGAGAAAAAAGAAAGACTGAAAGAAAGGGAAAAAAGGAAGAAAGATAGAAAGAAGGAAAGAAAGAATGAAAGAAAAAGAAAGATATGGAGAAAAAGAAAGGGAGAAAAAGAAAGAATGAAAGAAAGAAAAAAAGAAAGAAAGGGAGAAAAAGAAAGAAAGGGAGAAAAAAGAAAGAATGAAAGAAAGAAAGGGAGAAAAATAAAGAAGGAAAGACAGAAAGAACGAAAGAAAGAAATAAAGGGAGAAAAAAGAAAGAAAGAAAGGAAGAAAAAAGAAAGAAAGAAAGAAAGAAAGAAAGAAAGAAAGAAAGAAAGAAAGAAAGAAAGGGAGAAAAAGAAAGAAAGAAGGAAAGAAACGGAGAAAAAGAAAGAAATAAATAAAGGGAGAAAAAAGAAAGGAAGGAAGAAAAGGAGAAAAATAAAGAAAGAAGGAAAGAAACGGAGAAAAAGAAAGAAATAAATAAAGGGAGAAAAAAGAAAGAAAGAAAAAGAAAGAAAGAAAGAAAGAAAGGAAGAAAAAAGAAAGAAAGGGAGAAAAATAAATAAAGAAGGAAAGACAGAAAGAAAGAAATAAAGGGAGAAAAAGAAAGAAAGAAAAAAGAAAGAAAGGGAGAAAAATAAAGAAAGAAGGAAAGACAGAAAGAACGGAAGAAAGAAATAAAGGGAGAAAAAAGAAAGAAAGAAAGGAAGAAATTGAGAAAAGAAGAAGGGAAGAAAGGTTGACATAAGTCCAGTGGCAGCTGCAGATATGAAATTTGAGACGAACTGCAGGGTGCACACTATTAGATCATGGAGGAAATTAATGCACCTTGAAAGAGTCGAAAATGGCCTTTGTACCGCAGTACATACAAAAGTATAGAAGTAGCTGAAAGTCCATTTTCACAAAATGGATCAGGAAATATTAACCAGATTAATCTTGCACTGTACCTTGACAGCTCGCAAGAATTTGGTGATATATCTTTGTATTTTTAAAATGAAGTTAATAAATTGGACAAAGTCTGTGTCTCAAAACGTGTTGATTCGTCAAGAGGACTTGTATAACTCAAAGGGAGCTTCTAGAAAATGTATTAAAATAAAAAGTGATTTCCTCTCTCACTGTATACAAGTAATTATCCACTTAATTTTGAAATCTCTTAATATGTGTGACGAATGTTTGATATCGCTACATGTTATTGCCATCAATTAATTTTTATAGAACATGGACAACTTATAACATCTTCCGCAGTACACAGTAAAACGATCAGATCTCTGAGGACTTATACTGCAGTAGAATGTTACGATTATTATTATTATTATTATTTATTATTATTATTATTATTATTATTATTATTATTATTATTATTATTATTATTATTATTATTATTTAAAACCTTGTTCGTGATAACTGGTTCCAGCCAATCAGAAAAAGGTCATCCAATGTCTCAACTCTCATTATAAAGGGACAACTGCATCATCATTTTAGCTACATCTAGCGGATGAACGCTGTACTATCTGCGCCATGATCGAGAGAGAAAAAGATGAGAGTGAGACTGAGTGCGTGCGTACTTGTATGTGATCACACACATATGATGAATATGGAAAAAAAATTGTTCATGAATATTCCGAAATACATGAAAAAATTACAAAGAAATAATCATGTGAAGAGAAAATGGACCGTTTTGCCCATTACATTATAGAAAATCGAGCCACTTTCTTTTGCAGTCGCTTACATTTTACTTATTTATTTATCATCATCAGTGTTTATATACTCCGGTTATCTTTATACTGTGATTAGATAAATTTCCTTGAAATTCCTAGAAAACATGTTCAGATGTCTTTGATGTCAATAATTTATGTAAATAATCACTATTTCTCTTACATTATGTCAGCTTACTTTCTACGAATAATGGTAAAGAATGCCTCAGATATGAACCAATGACAGTCGTGATTTTTCATAAAATTATCTCACCCTCAGGTTGACCTTTTTCGTTTTCGACTTTACCAGCTCCAACTGTCCTGTTCATTGAACAGGCGTAACTAAGATTCAGTATGCACTGCAACATGGCGACAATGGCGTTCTGGCCAAATGATGAAATTTATTTCATAATTCAAAATACAAAGTCACAAACCACAGAAAAAAAACACACACACACACAGAAAATGTGTGTGGAATTAGTTTCAATAATTTTGTGAATTGAAAAGAGAAATACCAACTCAACAGATATCAAACAATTTAAAACATTGGAGTATAAACATTACAAAATCAAATCGTGATGAGTATAAAGAGAATGCTGTGAAAACCAAGAGCAATGCGACGGCAAAAGTGATACAAGAGAAGTATTTTAGAAAATATGAATGAAATTTTAAACACTTTGCAGATCTAGAATTTAAAAATGCAAGAGATGCGAGAAACGCCAAAGGGAAACGAATTACAGAACATGCCGGAGAAAAGAAAGATCAGTGCTTAGCAATAAAATGAAATTAATATCAGTTCATTGATTTATGTGATGAAAATACTCTTGCGGGTTTGCAGATAAAGTTTTCCCTCATTGTATGACTACAATACGTTATGTAACAATATGTCAATCAAGTGAATCGCTATCTTATACGAAGGTTAACGTTTTTAAATTTCAGAAGTTCCCGAAACTGTTTCTAAAACAATTATTATCATTGTTATTATCCAGTATGCAGTGAGACAGTTCATGCGCCATTATAATTTTAATTGCACATTAAATAATGCAAGTAAGTTAATTTTCACGAAAAACACTATATGAATTTATTGTATTTAGATTGTAGTATTCCCGTCCCATTCGGCAAAAATTCCTAATAAATGTCACTCGAAGATATGAGCTTCCTAGATCAATTTTCTCACTAATATATCAGTATAGCTCGAGAAATTATCATTAATCTCAGATCTTATAGTGGTATTAAACTCACCTATGATAAACAGAGAAGTTATTTTCAAACCTTAGGTTCATGTTTTATCCGTTCTTGGGTCTTGATGACATAGTACCTACAACTGTATACATTAAATACATTTTTAGAGTCCTCGCATATTTCATTTTTCAACAAGCCATCATGGCGGCAGTAATGTTGGCGCAACCGATGCATATGTTAACAGACGCCCCAGGTTATTTTATTTTACATTCTGCTTGAATTGCTGCGTAAACAAACACAACTTTACTGTTTGCAAAAAATGACCATTTTCCCATACGCTAGTAGAACGATCTCGACAAAAATTGTGGCGCATCCCAAACAAATATGGAAGGCGTATCTACACATGTAATATTTTCGACAGTATATTAAGCAGGAATGTCAGAAATATGACATATTTCTTGATTATATTTTTTTAACGTTTCTCAATAATTGTGTTTGTCATATTGTGAAAGTTAAATGTTTGAAGTTTATTTCTTGACGTATTATTCAAAATGCATACCTAAATAATAATGCACTTGACTTCATCTGTAACTTACACGATTCAACTAAATAGATAATTATAATTAATTTTTTTATTACATAAAATACCTATTCTAATACTGTAAACATTTCTAACATTATTGTTCCACTTACGAAAATTATATTTTAAAATTTAAATAAATGTTAAAATATATTAGTCGGTTTACAATGATGGTCTAAGTATATATTTTTCTTTTTATTGAACAACTTGAAGCTCTTTAGTGAAAAATCACTCACGCATGACAATGACTTTCAACTAGCAACCAGTAATGCTTCAAGAATTAGTCCCCCCCACTGCCTGTTTACTATATACTCCATACTACGTAAAATCATTCTAGTTATTTCTTAACAAAAACTCTTTCCCTTTAATTACTATTTTTAAATACATGTTTATACCTTAGTTTCCCTTCTCATTTTTTCTTTAGTATATACAAAAATTGTCTGAGTTTCATCAATTTTCTTCCGTTTACTGTTGTACACAATTTCCTATATGCCATTTCTACATTTAGTTTTAGTTATGGCTCCTGAATAAAAATGTTTCTTGTTCTTTCATTTTCTCGGCAAGTAGAGGAATGTGTAACGATGCGTCTTCTTTTTTGTTTACATAAAGGACATGCTTATATCTTTTCCTACGTCTCCTCTTCTATTTTCTAACCTCCAAATTCCCAATCTCCACCACTCTAGTCCCATCCTTTATTCCCTGTTGCTAACTTTTGTGTATTCTTCCTGTCCTCACATGATTTTCATTTCTTCATCAATATTAATAAATAATACAGCAACATTTAGTTAATAAATAAACAACATACATTTTAAAGTGGTACCCGGTTTTCGGAGTTTGTACTAATTGTTTTATGTGGTCAAACAAAATAAATTTTTAGGTTAGATCTTATGAATCGTAAACTGTTTAGTCAAATCAGTCAATTTCATGTTGTCAGATAAAATATAGTTTAATATTAGATTATATCAGTCACGAATATATTATTATTATTATTATTATTATTATTATTATTATTATTATTACTTAATTACTTACTTACTTACTTACTTACGTCCACACCTGTGGAGTAACGGTCAGCGCGTCTGGCTGCGAAACCAGGTGGCCCGAGTTCGAATCCCGGTCGGGGCAAGTTACCTGGTTGAGGTTTTTTCAACCCAATAAGAGCAAATGGTGGGTAACTTTCGGTGTTGCACCCCGGACTCATTTCACCGGCATTATCACCTTCATATCATTCAGACGCTAAATATCCTAGATGTTGATACAGCGTCGTAAAATAACCCAATAAAATAAAAAAAACTTACTTACTTTTAAGGAACCCGGAGGTTCATTGCCGCTCTCACATAAGCTTGCCATTGGTCCCTATCCTGAGCAAGATTAATCCATTCTCTATAATCATATCCCACCTCCCTCAAATCCATTTTAATATTATCGTCCCATCTACTTCTCGATCTCCCTAAAGGTCATTTTCCCTCCGGCCTACCAACTAATACTCTATATGCATTTTTGGATTCGCCCATACGTGCTACATGCCCTGCCCATCTCAAACGTCTGGATTTAATGTTCCTAATTATGCCAGGTGAAGAATACAATGCGTGCAGTTCTGCGTTGTGTAACTTTCTCCATTCTTCTGTAACTTCATCCCTCTTAGTCCCAAATATTTTCCTAAGCACTTTATTCTCAAACACCCTTAACCTATGTTCCTCTCTCAGAGTGAGAGTCCAAGTTTCACAACCATACAGAACAACGGTAATATAACTGTTTTATAAATTCTAACTTTCAGATTTTTTGACAGCAGACTGGATGATAAAAGCTTCTCAACCGAATAATAACAGGAATTTCCCATATTTATTAGTATTATTATTATTATTATTATTATTATTATTATTATTATTAATTTGTTATTTTGTTATTTTACCTGCTTTGGTGATATCTGGTAACAGTTGGCAGCATTGGAAAGACGGCCATATTAGCTTTTTAGATTAATCTTACGTGAACCTATTATTTTTGTTGCAGCCGAGGCGGCGAGCGGTGAAGCGGACAGCGGTGCAGTGGTGTTGGTGATCGGAGAGTCCTGGACGCCCGGGGGTGGGAAGACGCCGGCTCTCAGAAGTCCTGGGGTCGACACAGCGCCCCTCATCGAGTCTGCTCCACAGAATGACGCAGGAGTGAAGTGGAATAAATAGTGGGGGACAGTTTGCTACGTGACCGTGTGGCAGCGAGTGGGTACTTGCTGTGTGTGTCAAACACATGAGTGTGCTGTTACCTTGCGGCCTGTACGTCACAGTGCTGGACACTTGCTGTATAATGGAGTAACTAGAAACCGTACACAGATTTTTGTAACGTGAAAGAACAATTCCATTCCATTACCCGGCATTCTAGAACAGTGGTTCTCACATGATGGTCCGAAAACAAGATGATACTCTTCCTTCCCCTGGCGTTTGCAGAACTGGCCTAAACCCATGACTATTTGAAGAAGAAAAACTACCATTCCCAGGATTCGCACCCAACACCGTGGCTTCCACACGGTTTCAAAACTGCGAAATTTACGACCAGTAAATATACAAGATCTTCAAAAGTAAGAGGTAACTTTTGTTCTCTTTCTATACAGTCTTAAAAGTTCTGGCATATTACACCAAGTCCACACCTGTGGAGCAACGGTCAGCGCGTCTGGCCGCGAAACCAGGTGGCCCGGGTTCGAATCCCGATCGGGGCAAGTTACCTGGTTGAGGTTTTTTCCGGGGTTTTCCCTCAACCCAATACGAGCAAATGCTGGATAACTTTCGGTGCTGGACCCCGGACTCATTTCACCGGCATTATCACCTTCATTTCATTCAGACGCTAAATAACCTAGATGTTGATACAGCGTCGTAAAATAACCCAAAAAAAAATAAAAATATTACACCAACAAATGGGATTGTTTACACCACCACCCGTTTCCATAACTTCATTGTATGTATCCACCATTTTGTTCTTGCACAAGTAACAGCCTTTCTTCAATGCTGTACACAGCAGCTCTTAAGTGCGTGTTCTGGAATATCTGCCACAGTGTGTGCGATGGAGTCCTTCAACTCATCAATTATTGTCGTAGGTTTGCTCAAGAACACTCTCTCCTTCAGATAACCCCACAACCAATAATCTGTTGGGTTAATATCTGGTGATCTTGCAGGCCTAGTTACAGGAAAGTACATATTGATAACACAACGACCAGAACAATTGGAAAGAAACAAAAATTCGTTGTCATGGTGATGCAAAGAAATCAATTTCGAAGGTGGATGTCTACACAGATATCAATGTTACATTGTTGTAATCTTCCCGCAAACGGTTTTTCCCGTTGAGCTAAATCTGAAGTGAACTCCACTGTTCTAGACCCTCATACCCTGAAGGAATACGCACACGATTGCCCCTGCAGCAAATGGGCTGTATTCTGTAACACTTCCGAAGTGCATTAAAAGGAAGTGGATGAATTTATAATGTTGATATGTTGGTAACCCTTAGTGGCAACATCAAGATATTGTAAGCATTGTTATTTGTTAGTTTTAAGGATTGTTTATGCGCTCGTGCAATTTGCGCAAATTGGATTGTGCGTATAAATTTGTACAAACGAAGTAAATATGTAAACGTGAAATTTCGGCATCTACGTGTGTACAAGTGTGATCTGAGGAAATTCAGATCGTGTCTGATAATGAACGGAGGTTTGTGCATGCAATCGAGCCTAGTACAGTTTTTACATTTAAAGCAACACTCTAAAGGCCTAAACATTAAAACTGAGGTCAATTAGAAAGACTGGCCAATAAGACGGTAGAAAATATAAGGAATTGACATCGATTGCAGAGCCATCTGCAGATAAGTGTTAACGATCACGGAACTACAGACTTAATACTGTTCTCAAACAGAGGTCTCCACAATATATTACATATATACTCCGTGTTCAATTTTGAATGGAAGCTTCCGGCACTTGTTTCTACATATCTATGAGTTCATCATCACGAGGCGAGTTAAATCCTCAAGGCATAGATAAACGATGTAGGTCATGTCTGTTCTTTACATTGGGTATTGCTCTTTTGTTTTGTCAACAAATGAATGCAGCCGTATATTAAAAACAAGAAGTCATCTATGTTATTATTACAACCAAATTTCATTTAATTTTTTTTAATATATATTTCTTTAGGACGAAATGAATGTTACAACAGAGCATTACAAATTTATTCTTGAAACTTACTCCCGCATAGAAGTTTTAGTTGAGAGCAGTAGCGTTATGATGTTGATCATTGCAGGAATGAATTTCTGGTCAATTGGCCACAATTCCAGCAACTTTCGCTACGAAACCTTCTCATAAAGGTAAATTCAATATTTTCTTGTTCAATTGACAAAATAATACGTGTTTTTAAAAAGTGCATAATTAAAAAATAAAACACTAAGTACAAAACTCAGTCATTCGAAAGTACCATAAGTTATTACACCAGTAAAATCGTCTATCTTTGGTTAGGTTCGACAAACAAACCTATGACGTCGTGAACGCAGAAACAAATGACGGTATCTCTCATTCAAAATTCAACTCGGTGTATAATACGGTATAAATTTCATGCACAAACCATTCAGCACAAGTTTGTATGATGTATAAACTCACCATTACGTAAAAACAATGTGATACACTACATTTTTATACTGATACCCGGTACCGGACATCTGAGTGGTTCATTAAGAGAAATTAAAATGTGACTTTTGTAAGAATTCTTGTAACTTACTGAAATATAAATGTTTTGAATTCAGTGTTTATCAAAATCATGCATACTAGTGAAATGTATTCTCCAATGCGATAGATTTTTATAAAATTGTAGATTTTGTTTTTTTGTAGGATATATATCTCTCTCCATCCTCTCTGTCTCTCTCACTGAACCACTCATTCGATTCGTAAACATGTTTATTGTTCTTCTTCATTCCACATTTCGAGCTAAACCCGCAGCACTAACGTGAAAATGGTAGGATTCATGTATTTTCGTTCCAGCAGTTTTATTTCTAGGCAGTATGTTTGTGTACTTATTGACTTCCAGTGCTTTTCAAATTATATTTGTGCCACTTATTGCACGAGGACAGTCGCTTACTGGTACGTCAACATATTGAAATATTTTTGTATGCATTAATTGGTACCGAAGCAATTAACAAACCCACATGAGTAACTTCTATATTTCTGCTAATGTTATCTCGTAGAAGTTTTTGTACCAAGGACACATTTGCTACATTCTCAAACTTTTTATAGATTTCCATTACTAATGAAATTCTTGATTGTAAGCATAATCATTATCAACAGTCTTGGTACATCGTTTGGCTAACTTTTTTTTTTTTTAATTCTTACATATTTTGCTGTGAAAAGGAAGACAGTACATAGAAACAGAGTATGTGGAGGAATTTTAATGATGTTATTTTCATTATTAAAAAACCTGTTTAAGTAATGAATGCTTGACAACGCTGTTACCTCGAAATGTAGACGAGTTCTTCATCCTAAGGCCTGAGTGCCGTGGGACGTAGAGCGTTTATCAGAGCGGAGCGTGCAGCAGACTGTTTGTTCACATCTTTTCCCTCACTGCTGCGGACATGAGGTGTTCCCATGCGTTGTCAAGTGCTACTGAATTTATTGCGATGTTGCAATTATTTCCAGGAATAATAAAAGAAATAAATCAATATGGTAATGGAAAATAATTGTATTCTGTTGATCTTAAGGACATACTCTGTGAAGTTACTGTCATTGAACATCTTCCATCTCTTAAGAATTAAAAATAAATAATAAAATGCTAAAAATGTAATTTATTAGAGAACTAAGAAACTCAGTTTCCTTGAACTGTAGGATAGCTCACACTGTTATCGAATAACTCAGTTTAACTATCGTGGCATAATTCAGAGTAGCTGCACAAGTGTTGTTGTAGCCTCACGTGAAATTTGCCCCTTGTGTCTGTGGTATGTGAAACGAACTGTTGAAAAGCACTGGAACAAATACTTAAAAGAAGCTCGAAATATGTATTTTGTCTGGAACAAAGAGTTGAATTTTCTGTAGTTTGGAGGTGTTGGTTTTACGTCGCCTTCTGCAAAGCAAATTTAACTTCCTATTCCTATTGGTTCAGAAATAAACAGAATTTACGACAAGATTTTCTTTCACAGTACAGACCATCATCTTATAATTTTATTCGCCTCTACAGTGGTCAGTGTCCTCCAAAAGTTTTCCATATTTTAATTCATTGTCGGTAATAATAACCCTCATTCCTAAAAGATCGCGAAATCTCGTCACAGTTTCTGTTAAAACGGTGACATTATTAATTGCAGTAGATCTTGGATTATTGAAATTATTATTATGTCTTAAAACAAGCAGTTTCGAATCCAGCCAGCCGTGATAAAATGTAAAGGGAAAACAAATGAATGTGACATCACAAGGAACTTGATTTTTAACGTCTAAAATCTTAATGAAATGAGCTGCTCGGGTGAAGACAATGTTAAGTGACTAAAAATACAAATTGAAATACAGTAACTTTAATGTTTGAAAAACTCATGCTCAAGTAGTACTGACATGTATTGCCAACATTTGAAACTTCAATATAAAACGTCTCGCATAGAAAACACAAATAGCTCTGAAAAGAACATGTGACGTAACATTATTTTCATTAATAATGAAAATGTCACTTAACATTGTCTTCACCCGAGCAGCTCAAATATTCAACTTAAATTTTAATTAAATAAAGCATTATTGAAACATTATTATTCGTATATAAATGGGGTTATTAATAAATAATCCAATTTTCTGTAATAACATATTCATTACAATTTAAAACAACTCATTGGCGTCACATTGATGTGTGAATCGTTTCGACTATCAATTGCATTGTTGTCTGCAGACTAGGCCTCATGGAATGAGGAAGCGATTATGACGTAGTTAACGAGAAGGCTCCATCTTATTAAATTGAAATGTGGGAATTTGGAGACAGAAATTAAAATAAATGTCGAACTTTTTTTGGCGCTAGAGGAACTTCATTTAAGTTAACCAAAACCATTATCCATTTTACACAATCATTTGTATAATACTATGTAATTTTTTTACTTCATTTCATTACTCTTCAATGTATTTCCATCTCATGTTTCTCCGAAATCAAATTGTACTTTATTTTTAAATTTATATTGTTCCGTATTCTCTCCGCAATCATATTGTATTTTTAATTTAATCTCTGCTTTGTATTCTGGATCCTAGTGGTCAGCCGTAGATTTCGGCCAGATGTCCCAAATTGTGGAATTTGTGTGTTCAAATCCCAAACATTCTTACAATCCCAACCATGCTCACAATAACAATTACAAACAGCATAAATGTTTCTCGTGATTGTAGGGTTTCGGTTAATCGTTTTTCCATTTAAAGACGTAAGTGAAACTCTCGAAATTTTGTGATTTCTATATTTCGCCAGCAATGTAAAAAGTAACTCAAAACATTTTTTAACTTCTTGGACTATGAGATAATTTTAAAAGGGCAATATGAGCATATTGATCCTAAAATCAGGGTGAGGTCCACTCTCAACTAGTTTTCCAGCGTACAGGACTCATAGCTGACCGTGTAAGAGCGGGTACGTATGACAAGTTAGCATGCATGTGATTTCACCACAAGATAAACACTGAGCGAGTTGGGGTGACGTGTTGTGTAACGTTCTGGATGTTAACCGCACGATTAAGGGTGACCGCCCTTAACCAATGTCAGGGGCTGTCACCCCACCGCACGACGTACTTGAGAAATGGACTGCCTCTCGTTGAGAAGAGTGTACAGCTCTGCACTTCACTTCATCATCTCTGTTCACTTTTCACCAAGTCAGTGGAACGACGAGGGAATCGGCTTTCCACTCTGCAGACCTGGCTTGAAATCCCTCAAATATTGTGGAATTTATAGCGAACAAAATAGAGTAGTGTAGGCTAATTGATTCTTCGGAGTGCAATATAACCATGTTAACAAAAAAGTAACAGAGGATTTGAAGAAATCCCTATGGTGACGTCTACACAGAAATTAGAGTAATTTAATTAGGATAAATAAATAAATTCAATTTGCTGTAAGATTTAACTGGGTCTAATGAACGTAATGAAATAAGCTGTGAATAACAGTCGATCCTGCTATTATTATTATTATTATTATTATTATTATTATTATTATTATTATTATTATTATTATTTTATGTTATTATTATTATTATTATTATTATTATTATTATTATTATTATTATTATTATTATTATTATTATTATTATTAATGGCATGTAGCACGTATGAGCGAATCCAGAATGCATATAGAGTGTTAGTTGGAAGATCAGAGGGAAAAAGACCTTTGGGGAGGCCGAGACGTAGATGGGAGGATAATATTAAAATGGATTTGAGGGAGGTGGGATATGATAGTAGAGATTGGATTAATCTTGCACAGGATAGGGACCGATGGCGGGCTTATGTGAGGGCGGCAATGAACCTGCGTGTTCCTTAAATGCCATTTGTAAGTAAGTAAGTATTATTACTATTAATTGGTTATTTCACGACGTTTTATCAGCTGCTATGGTTATCTAGCGTCCGAGTTAAATGAAGGTGATAATGCCAGCGAAATGAGTCCAGGGTCCAGCGCCGAAAGTTACCCAGCATTTCCTCTTAATGGGTTGAGGGAAAACCTCTTCCAACTAACTTGTCCCAACCAGGATTTAAACCAGGGCAACAACAACAACATAAGTAGTATAGACGAAATTTTATTGCTGGTTTTAATTGAAGAAAACATTTTTTGTAAATTAGTTTAATTAATTTTACTTTCTCTGTCTAATCTCCTTGACTTATCCTCCATCATGCACGAACATTTCTCAAAGCAGTAACAATTAATAATACTCCAACAACATTTATTAATTCCGCATTAAATCGTCCTACTGAGGTTTAACTGTAATATAGATAATTTTTTATAATAACTTATCCACGATCGTTTTTAGTGATGTCTGCTTATCCACACTTATTTCATCATGGTAATCAACTCATTATCGCACTCCCAAAAACATCAATTCTTTCGCTCAAATCAGTGATTCTGAAGAGAGCTTTCCTTCAGGTTTCAACTGTTATTTCATTTCTTTTACCAGAAAAATCGAAAGTTGCATATGAATTGGCGTATGAGCGCTTTCTGAAATGGTGCCAACGTAAAAATGTAGGTACACTGCTCCGTCGATATACCCAGGATAAAACCAAAATTTACCTACTTAACTAGATATAACATGCGGAGCAAGTTCCCTGCAGTCGGAAAGAAGCATATTTAGGTAGAGCATGAAAGCTAAGGAATATTATGGACAATAAAAAATCGATCATACGAGAATGGGTATTTACGAGTTGTTAATTCATTACCATAAAAAGTGAATCTGGTACAATGTTAATAGAAGTTAATTTTATTTCCTAGAATATATCTATCTATAAAATTCAATAATAAATAGGTACATACATAATTAAATAAATGAAGAAATGAATGATTGAATAAATTAATTAATTAAATTAATAAATAAATAACTAAAGTAATAAATTAATAATTTTCTTAAACTCTCCATCAATATCATTAATATTTGCGCCGTTTTCATGGCGTTTAATAATATTTCCTTTTTCAAAAATACTCAGACGTGAACGTGTCTGTGACATGATGCCTTACCGGTATGCGGGGACTTGGATTATCGTCACAACAACAGACCACATTCTACTGTTTTCTGCTTTCTTTAGACTCAAACGCATTCTACTAAATCGACGGAACAATGTAATTACAAATAAGAGCTTTTCCTAGCTTATTTTGAGTATTTATCTATCTCTCATAAGCCTTCGTCTCTGTGGTCGTATTATTCCATCTTGCGGACTATGATGTCCATGAAAACAAACGTCAGTAAATATTTCAGCGAAAGAATTAATATTTTTGAACATATTGTTAGGGCTACATCAATTGTAAACATTATTAGTTTGCCATGATATAATCAATGATTTACTATGATCTAGTCGCTCTCGGTGGCGCAGGCGGTATAGCGCTGGCCTTCTGTGCCCGAGATTGCGGGTTCGATCCCGGCTCAGGTCGATGGCATTTAAGTGTGCTTGAAAGCGACAGGCTCATGTCACTAGATTTACTGTCATGTAAAAGAACTCCTGAGGGACAAAATTCCAGCACACCGACGACGCTGATATAACCTCGGCAGTTGCGAGCGTCGTTAAATAAACCATAATTTAAATTTACTATGATCTATGGATTACATGATCTAGCCTACATTTAATGATTGATATTTCTATTTTAAAAATTATTATTAAAAATTACTAAGGCCTATTTTAAAAATAAACATTATTAAGTGATCGTGGATAAAATATTGCATGCACTAGTTGCACAAATAACTACAGTATTATCAGTTTTATTAAACAAACCGCTCGTGTGATACATTGCCTTGCAAAGTCCGTATTTCTATTCTTTTTTTTATTTCTTTTCCGTCGCCTTAGTAAGTACAGGAAGAAAGTATCAAAGGCTCTGAATAGATTAAATCAGATTATAGCGTCCAAATCCGACACAACTGGGTGCATGGAACGGTGGCTCTCCGTCTGTAGTCGCTTAGCAACCAAAACCCTACAGAACATTAGAACATCAGTCACCACCAAAATCAACATGTAACAGAGCAAAGACGATCGGAAGCCATGAAGGCTTCGAGCTGTAGCTTTGATGCACCGCTACGTCAACAAAAGTTACGTGGTCAAGTTCTCTCTCAGTGAAACTTTGGTACATCCCAAAGCTGCAGCATTTCCCACGAACCAGCTGCTCGTGTTATTTCTAATGTAATCAAATCTGCGGAAGACAAACAAGGAGGTTTTGAGGCTATAAAAATCTTGTACACAAGAAAATTGACTTGATTTTCCGAGAGAAAAAAAAACATATCAAAAGGGGGGATTTGGACATGGCTTCACATATCTGTCCTTCTGTGTATGTCTATTTCTCCTAAACCATTGCCCACATTTTGCTGATAATCAGTATCTACGAGGTAATTTACCCAGTAATGATGCACATGAAATACAACAATTTGTATAAAATAACCTTCGCTGTATCAGGCATACATCGGCACATAAAATACGGCACCCAGTTTAGGAAATGAAACCACAGTTGTGTTGGTTTGAATGTTTTATTTTTGTTTCTGTTTACAAATGCACAATAACGATCTATGATAAGAGAAGTAATTAATAAAGAGCATGCAATACATTTCTCTTCGTATAAAGCGACATTTCTAAATTTCTCCCAGCTCACAACAAATTTTTCACTATGGTTCATTCGAAATACCTCGAACGCGTCTATTATCACTTTAATGTCACAGAACTCGCGATTACAAATCAAACAAGTGGTCACACAGATCTGTAACTGCTCTCGATGCCGAGATATTACTGAGAGAATCCTCGCGGAACGTCTGATTTTATACGCAAACTCAGAGCCCTCATGCCTGTAGCTAGGGGAGGTGACGTCATTGGTCCATGCCTAACTGTTAATAGTCTCAGTAGTCTGATGTGGCTCATAGTGTCGTAAGTATATTTGAAATTCTCTCATTTTGTTTCACAACGGATTGCGGAATGGGTGCCCATAGTCGATGGGGTGAAAGACGTATTCTGTGTCAAAAGTTTATGCGTCTTTATTTTAATCCAAAAACAAAAGAATGGTGCTCAACGTCAAGAAGCGCCACTCTTTTTTCCTCCGTAATTTTTAATATTAACTGTTCAAATAAAGTAAAATTATACTAGCGAAAGATGTACTTCTCCCCCGCCCCTTAAATTTGTCGGGGTCCAACGCTGTGGAGTAACGGTTAGCATATCTGACCGTGAAACGAGCGTTCCCGGGTTCAAAATCAGATTGGGACAAGTTATCTGGTTGAGATTTTCCGGGGTTTTCCCTCAACCCATGAAGAGCAAATGCTGGGTAACTTTCGACACAGGATCCTGGACTAATTTCGATGGCATTATCACCTCCATTTCATTCAAACACTAGATAACATCGCAGTTAATAAGGTGTCGTAAAATAAAACAAATTAGAAAAATTGGCAGTGCACTTCGAAAACACTCTGTATACCCAGACTGGGACTCAAACTCAGACCTCTTATGGCCTAACCCAAGGAAGTTGATTCCAGTAGAAGTTAAACATAACATTTTTTTTCATCTTAACAGTTTGTATTGGCAGTTAGTTTTTTGTACGTCGATTTCCCATCTCACTAATTATCTGTGTGCAAACTTTGGAAGAGAGTTTCAACCGAAAGTTGTGGTACGGTCCTTTATTAGCACTTTGGAAACGCCGATAATGAAACATATGTTCTGGACAGTGGTGACTTACCTCTGAAGTCATGAGAAGTCCTACGAGGCGCGACTGAATTCGTAACGGAGATATTAGCCGATAATTGGATATCATTCCCACACTCTTGGCAAGAAATGACCAGCTTCTATTCGCAGTTCGTTTCTGGCCTTAAAGATGAGTCTTGATATTTCTCCTGGTAGGCATCGACTTCTTTGAAATGTTAGAGGTGGGGGCAAGACTCTGCATGAAAACCCGAGAAAACTTCAGTTGCTGTTTCTCAAGAATTTAAAAATATATATATTGTTTTATAAAAATTTAAAAAAATGATCAATAATTTCTTATATATTTTACATAAAATAACGTCGTCTGATTTTTCATTTAATATTGTTTAATCAAAAGCGGTTGAAAACTATGACTCCTATACACTACCTTTCCCCGTTCACTGCTTTGTTTACCCTTGCACAAATGGTGATTTTCATCAGTTTATTTTACGACGCTTTTTCAACTGCAATTGTTATCTAACGTCGAACGAGTTGAAAGTGATAATACCAGTGAAATGAGTCCAGGGTCCAGCGCCGAAAGTTACTCAGCATTTGGTCTTAATATGTTAAGAGAAAACCCCGGAAAAACCTCAAGCAGGTAACTTGCCCCAAGCAGAATTTGAATCAAGGCCTTTCGTTTTACGGTCAGACACGCTAACCGTTACTCCACAGCGGTGAACACTAATGATGAACACGAGCTGTTAGTTTCACTGTCACTACTACATTCCAATTTATCACTCTGTTCCCATTTATTTTGAGCAGTTTTCTTCATAAAGAATTCATCAGCATCAATAGTTCCACCGCAATCACTGATCACTTAACAAGCACGATCATCACAAGAAATGGTCACTTAAACTGAATGTCGATAAAGATTGCTTTTAAATTTCGTAACAAATTCAATTGTTTGTGAAACATTTCAACATTAATTATTATAATTTAAGAATAAAGCGCATAAGATTTTCTGATGATGGCGTTGTTAGTCGATTATACTAAGGGATGTGCTACTGGAGCTAAATGACAGCTGTGAGCAGTATGGGATGAAGATAAATGTAAACAAGACGAACACATGATCATAGGAAGAAAAATAAAGAAGGTAAACTTGCGAATTCTAAATGAGGCAGTAGAGCAAGTGGACAGCTTCAAATACTTGAAGTGTACTATAAGCAGTAACATGAGCTGCTGCCAGGAAGTCAAAAGGAGGATAGCAATGGCTAAGGAAGCTTTTAATAGAAAAAGGAGCATCTTCTGCGGACCTATGGAAAAAGAAGTAAGGAAGAGATTAGTGAAGTGCTTTGTATGGAGTGTGGCATTGTATGGGGCAGAAACATGGACATTACGACGAAGTGATGAGAAGCTAATAAAGCATTTGAAATGTGGATATGGAGAAGAATGGAGCGTGTGAAGTGGACAGACAGAATAAGAAATGAAACTGTGTTGGAAAGAGTGGGTGAAGAAAGAATGATGCTGAAACTGATCAGGAAGATGACAAGGAATTGGCTGGGTCACTGGCTGAGAAGAAACTGCCTACTGAAAGGTGCACAGAAAGCAATGGTGAACGGGAGAGAAGTTCGGGGCAGAGGAAGGTATGAGATGATAGACCACATTAAGATATATAGATCATTTGCGGGGACTAAGAGGAAGGCAGAAAATAGGAAAGATTTGAGGATGCTGGGTTTGCAGTGAAAAATTTGGCCTTGGGCATAAAATTATGAATTAATGACTGAACACTGTTAATTGAACTTTTAATTGTGTATTATTATTTCAGGTTCGTAATACTTACGACCATTACTGCTCGAACAATAGTTAATAGATTTGAACTAAACTGAAAAAATGTAAATTATAGACAAATAAATGGAGTCACCGTTGCTTCATGTGTGGGGGTTCATCGATCTCTTGAAATAACCATTTTTTACTTATGTACTGGTTCATCTTTAAAACAAATTAATTATTTTTAACATGAGGAAAAAACGTGTAAGTCTATGTCACTTAGCCATCATACAGGGTGATTCACGAAGATTGTGCCATACTCTAGGATCTCATTCCTGACATCATTGTGAAGAAAAAAGTTCATATATATATATATATAGCCATACATGTGTCCGATTTTAAATAGTTTTGGATAAAATCACGGTTCTTCCTTCCGTAACATTCTTGCGAACTTCCTTCTCTCTGAACGTCTGAAGCTGTTACATCAGGGCCAGGGTTAGAGATATCGCAGCACCGAGTATCTACCTAGCATCCGAACAACGGAAGTTAGGGATTGCGACGCGCTCAGTTCACAGTCGGGCGACTTCATGCATTTGCTGCAGAAGGTGGGGTGTTTGAAAACCAGTTTAATACAGATTTTCAGGTGAATAATAATGCGAATGATCTTTAATGAATTTATAATACACTCAATGCCATTCTCATAAATAATTTAAATGTTTAATTAAACCTTCTTAATTTCCACGTTTATGTTTAACATTCAGTAGGGTGTAACTCAATTTTTAAAAATGACATGTTTATATGAACTTTTTTCATCACAATGATGTCAGAAATCAGATCCTAGAGTATGGCACAATCTTCAGAATCATCCTGTATATGTTGTCTGTATTCACATTAGAGGGTGGATATGAATTACACCACGATGCCAACGGTGATGAATGGAGAGTTAATGGAACTCCAGTAGATGAAATAAGAATACCTCGTGAAACACATTATTTGTTTACTACAAATTCCATTTAGAGACCCAGAAAATTGAACTCAGGTCTCCAGTGTGGAGAGCCAACACATTATCCTTTCCCTGTGAACGGCTCGAACGACAACTGCATGCCGAAGAGCGGAAATTGCTACGGCAGTTAAAGGACCAGCAGACAATCGGTCAGCCCCGTTCCGGGCACCTGACATGTAATTCAGCCTGCGTCCGATGGACAGAGCGCTGCTATCGCCGTTGAATAGCTGTAGAGGAGCTTCCCTTCAATGAACGTGAATAGATTCATTACAACGCCGAAACATTCTTTCACAGCTTCAGCAATCGTTTTGTTTACGTTTTCGTTCCCGTATTATATGTCACTCAAACTGTTTTTATTCTCTTTTTCTGTTTCTCGGCATTTCTTCATTCCCTTTTCTCATTGCCTCCGTTTATCTCGCTCTACCCTCTCTGCTGTCAGTCAACCATTTTGTTGCAACATAAAACTACTTTAAGACTAAAGCTGACATACAGAAATCGCTGTTAAGTTCATTTTTATGTGCATTATTCAGTCTTGTCACGTGGCGTTAACACACTCTATTATCTATTAACTTACTGTAGTCTATGCGGTCGCTACGATACGAAATCTTGATAATAATTTACCACAGTCTAGTATATACAGTCACGAAGATTGAGTTGTTAGGGTGCAAGAAACAATAGACTGTGCCGGTACTATTTCGCATTGTATTTAATGAGGCGATATTAGCGATCCTAGTGGTTAGCAACTATCTATGGATGCATATTTACTACGTACTGAGCTTCGTGACTATATACTAGACTGTGGTTATATTTTGTAACCGCGTTGCTTCATTGTTGGCCCGCATGCGAATGATATAGCACACGATTTGCGATATAGTAGGCTGTGGTTTCATGAAACGTCGTGATATAGTTATGAAAAATTCATTGAACACATTTATCCGTAATGAAGCATTACTTACTGTTCATTAAATGTTAAGAAAATTTGGTTGGTGAACAGCTCGCATATTAGTGAATCGTTAAATATTTTAATGTTCACTAGTTAATGTTTCATTTGGAATGATTTATTGAAACTTGGTGAAACCGGCCATGAAGATATTATTTTCTATTTTAGTCCTATAAAAAGTAACCGAAAATAAAAACGTTTCAGAATTTAATTATCTCGTACAATATAGCCTATGTTGAACAGATATGTTACTTTTCCCGCCTTGGAAATTTTGAAGGCGGTCACCCTGAACCAATTACAAGTAACACAGTATACATAACAGATTAAGGTTGACTCTAGTCGCAAATTTAATAATATTTTAACTATTTATCTAAATGTTACCAAAGGAAAGAGAGAGAAACGTATCTTCTTGAGTTTATGGACGTAGATCCTTCTTTCTGCAAAAGTTGGCATCATTGGAAAGCAATGTTTTGAAAGGTGAGATGTAAAACCAACAACTGTGGCTAAAGTGATCCAGGAAATGGTCTGTGATATAGCGAGTATAAGTAACGCCCATGTTATTACACAAGAAAGAGAATTTTCTATTTGTATATATGTACGTTCGTACTTTATAGGGTGAAAGTCAATAATATCTATGTATTGTTACTCACTATCTTTCCTTTGTACTCATCTTTGAGAAGTGTGATGTGTAAAGTGAAAACCGAATATCTGTCTCAAATATCAACTTGCTTTTGCGTCTGGATGTAAAATATTCTGGATGTATGTTTCTTTGTATATTCTGAATAAAGTATCAAAAAGGTCTTATTTTTATCACCCTGATATCCTCCACATTTGTAACAAAAATATGTTCTTCATGGAAACAGAATACCCTTACGTTCACTGTAACGTGGAATTTATACGGATTCTGATAGGATTTTCCTCGTCTGACTCTGCTTTCCGCATCACTACATCCGATCTCCGTCTTTCATTTCTCATTAGAGAACAGGGGTGAACAAATTGGGTCTAAAAGCCTTCTGTGACAATCTGTGTTTAAAGATTTATATAGTATTATTGATTGACTTCCTGAGTAGCAGTAGCAGTAATAGTAATAGAAGCAGCAGTAGCAGTATTAGTAGCAGCAACAATAGTAGTAGCAGTAGCAGTAGTAAAGGTTTACAGATACTTACAAATTAGATCTTAACTTATAAGTTGTTATTCTTCGATCTTACGTGTCTACAAATATTCTGAGATTAATTTATGTAGGTTCGTTCAATTTGTCATCCAATATGGTGGAACAACAAAATGTACACTTAATTAAAATTTGCTTAAAGAAATCAATTGATTATTCAACAATTTGATTTATTCCGATTTTAATGCTTCTTTAATTGAAACATGTATAAATATAGCCTACGTTATTAAAATATTATTATAAAGATGTTCAAAAAATATAAAGAATAACCGCATGTTTAGTCTACCAGAAGAAATGTGACATGTCCTTTAGCTAAACCTAAATGTTACACAACCACTGGAATAAATCATAGCCAGAGTTACGGACCGAGGTCATACAACTCGGTATTGATAATAAATTCAGACCTATACTTAGTAGTATTTATTTATTTACTTACTTATTTATTTATTTATTTATTTATTTATTTATTTATTTATTTATTTATTTATTTATTTATTTATTTATTTATTTATTTATTTATTTATTTGTTTGTTTGTTTGTTTGTTTATTTATTTATTATTTTTTATTTATTTATTTAACCTGGAAGCTACGATAAGGCCACAGGCCTTCTCTTCCCCTCTACCAGGGGATTACAACTACAATATTAAGAATACATTTACAATTATAATTACAAAATAGTACATTATGCAACGAGTCTATAATGGTACTAATTAAGACGCGAGTATGTTTGTTTATGAAACGAGCGCAAGCGAGTTTCATAATTTTCATACGAGCGTCTTAATTACCATTATAGGCAAGTTCCATACGACTTTTTATGCTCGACCGTATTTCTAACTTGAAATTATTCATAAGTATTCATGTTATGGTTATCTAAGTGAAGAGCAGAACTGACCTTCTAAATTGTGAGATGTGCGCAGACGCGAAAGTATTGATTTTTTCCGAGGGATGAATGTCATTGACCTTGATATAATCTAGAGAATAACATGAACATTAATATTGATATAACCTGGAAATTGGTTTAGAATTGAAAAACGAGATGAAAAATTGAATTTATTTGAATATTATTAACAATTAACGCTAATTATTATAGTAACAGAACATAACCTTCTGCGACAGTATTGGATTTCCAGCCTCCGTGACGTTTCGCTACTTGTCTTTCGATTGCATATCCGAGAATAATCGATACTTGCGGTTTTATAATGGTACAATGGTGATTTCTCATTGGCTGAACAACTGAACTATAATGAATAGGTGTACTTTAATGAGGTGCATTAAAAGGCTACTACCAGGTGTATAATTACTACATTTCGGCATGGTCGAGCATAAATATATATATATATATATATATGATTTTATTTTTGATAAATTTAAGAATGAAGCAGTTGTTTGATATTCATATCCCTTTTTTTACCTTGTTTCTATGTCATATTATCAATATATTTATTCACTCAAACGTATATTATGCTTTAGAGTTGATTTTCTGAGTTTTGTCTTAATAATTTATATTAGTACATCATAATATTGTATTAAATTTTGTAATTTTATTGAATGTTTGTTATTTTGTATTTTAGTACAAAATAGTTATTTATAAGAACTGCCTTCGAACATGAACTTGCCCAGGCGAGTGTGCGTTATGTTTGATCTGTGTTGTGGGAATAAAATGCAATTCAAATACAACACTTCCATAAACCAAGATTGAGATCACGACCCAGTAAATACGCTGCTGTGTAATATAGCAGGCACTGGAATTTTTAGCATCGTACGAGTGGAATGAGGGAAATCTACCGCTCCCTCTCTTGCTTGAAATGGACACCCATTGGATACACAATAGATATTTCACAGCGAACTTATTAATATAATTAAACAATTTGAAGGCATAGTCTAATAGCTGACGCTTGGAATAATTAAGGAGGTATTACGTGTGAATAAGCTCACCAATCATAAGGAAGTGACCAGAAACTGTTGTTCATGTTGAAAGTGGTATAAAAGTAACAGATGAGTCACAAGCATTTAGCAAACTCATTAGAATAATTATTTAATCACGTCGTCTGGTAAATATGTCCATCATTCCTAGAACTCACTACATCCATCTACAAAATTTATTTGTTGGTTGTCAAAGTGGGAACACTTCACAACGACGTCATTTTCGGCTTATCAAAAATTAATTTTTAATTTGTATTTCTTCTACATATATTATGTTAATCGGTATGTATGGTTACATATTTGGGAGAGAACCATTGAAATCAACCTGTCAACATTCTTCAAACAAATGTCTCCGAAAGTACCATCGCAATAAGATCTGTTGTCAGAATTTCTAAATGGAATAATAGAAGGCATGCAGACTAGCGCGAATTCTATCTCTATTCATCCTTGCTAAAGGACCATAAATCTACGTAAGCAGAGATCATTAAAAATGTGCTTGATATTTCTGTTCTACAGGGACTTGTAGGGACAGACTACCATATACAGAAGAAATTAATATTTATTTATTTATTTATTTATTTATTTATTTATTTATTTATTTATTTAAATAAAGAAAGAGCCTTGTGAATTCCGATGTTTTTATAGCCTAATGTGGGCCTAAACTTCAGTAAATTATTTATTTTGCTCGTAACCTTAGGAAATTATTCTCAATATCCAGGCCGCAACAATAGGAAAATATTGACCACTGCCTCCTTGAATGTCAATGTCGTTAGGATGAATGGAAATCTTATCCGTATTTTTAATGACCCTCTTCTCTGTGTACACGGAACCAGGACATTACTTCATCAGGATGGAGGCCGCACTTAACGTTTATCCACCTTAAAATGTATCGTCCTTGGACATGTCTATACATTTGACAGAATTTAAATGAAAATACTATCCAATAGCATAATAATGGCGAAAACTAAAAACAAATTACGACTATTATATTGTTGAATCGACATACAATTTATATCTAATCTCTCTTCTGATTTTTTGCCGGAGGATATTCCATCAGTCTACTTGTAAAAATAATTGAATATTGAAAGTCGTTATTCGGCTGTTTCACAAAGCGTATCCAGGATACCAGTTCGCTTCAATCTATCGATCGGAAGTGGAGTTAGGAAAGAGTAATAAATTAGTCATTGGAGCAGCTCTTGTATTCTTCGCCATCTTCAGATTTATGGGCGTAACTGCCAGTGACGCAACGCAATCACCGGAAGATGTTTTTTCATGAAACTCTCGTGAACATGACGCACTAGAATGGCCTTTTCAAGAGCCAGAGCGTGGAGTTTTTGTACTCGAGCGACGCACGGTACTTTTTATCTGTTTAGAGCTCCTTTCATCAAACAAAATTCACTCTTGTTGAGTCGGCAGACTAATTGGCTCTCTTAAGCGCCAAGCACAACGCTGCATGTCATCAAACAGCCTTACAGTATTTCAGGAGGTAAGTCCATGTAGATCCGGCTAATGATAGGTCTACGTCAGAAGAAAACGAGATCTTTAAAATATATAATTGTTTATGTATCTGTTTATTTTATTATCACAACAGTCATTTCATTTTCCTTTATTTTCTTACTTTTCTTCTTTCTTCTCATTATTATTACTTCATTTCTTTCTTTCTTTCTTTATTTGCTTCTTCATTTTTAATCTTCTCTTCGTTGTTTTCCCATAATAGTCCTTACTTTGTATTTACAATATTATTATTATTATTATTATTATTATTATTATTATTATTATTATTATTATTTTGTTATTGTTACAATTGGAAGTAATTCCAATAGATTTTACAGCAGATTCAGAATTCTTCCGCCGAGGTAGCTCAATTAATTAGCATAGCGCTGGGGTGGAGCAACGAAATTATGATGCAATTTTTAGACATAGAATATCCACCAGAGCCACTGGCGTAGCTCAGGCGATAGCGCGTTTGCCTGCTGATCATGAGTTACGCTCGGGCGTGGGCTGATTACCTGGTTGGTTTTTTCAAAGACTTCCCCTAACCGTAAGGCGAATGTCAGGTAATCTATAGTGAATCCTCGGCCTCATCTTGTCAAATACCATCTCGCTCTCACCAATTCAATCGACATTAAATAACACAAAATAGTTGATACAGTGTCGTTAAATAACCAATCCACTACTGTGAAGTAACGGTTAGCAGCTCGGTTTCAAATCTTGGTTAAGATTTTTTTCGAGGTTTTCCCTCAACCAATTGAAGCAGAATTGATTAGTAATTTTCGGCCTTGGACCTCGGACTCATTTCACTGTCATAATTACACTTCCTATCTTTCATCTTCTCCATTTCTTACCACATTTTGGGTTTGTGTCTCATGTAGAGTCACCTCTTCCAGCCGCCGAACTTGGACCCAGTGGTATGTGGCCAATAGTTGTTGGTGGTAGTGCTACGCACCGTGGCTTTCCCCTGGGGCTCATGGTAGTTCGTGAGACTGAGGTTGAGAGACCGCACTGATGCCTTCATGGAAAGGTAAAAGGGATTCTGCAAGCTGTAGAGGAGTTTGGAGGCGGCACATAGAGGAATCTCTAGTGTGGGAGGCCTAGGGAATGCACATTATTCCATCCCGGGTAGTACATTGGGCTCACCTAAGCGGCCTACATGCGAGGCAGCCCCATCTCGTGCCTCTCCCCGCAAGGAAGACTAATGAAATGTAACAGACATAGAACATCATTTAGAGATTATATACTGGGTAAGGAACCGAGTTCAAATGAAAATGACTGATTAAAGTCAAAAGGTTAACTTCGGCAACTCTTTGGTAAGCTATGCTCTCTATCCCCCTGAGTCCTGAGCGTATAGTACACTATACTATACTTCGTACATGATTATGATATAAGATGTATGTGCAGAGACCCGAAGTATAGTGTAATATACCTGCATTTGTGTCCTAACTGCAACCTGCAGAAATTTCTTCAGCATTTTTCCTCATTGCAGTGACATAAAAACAGCATCGGTAAATAAAACAAAAGAGTACGATCGTCTATAAAAAAAATAGATTATAAGAACATTTACAAACGATTAAAACGTATTAAAAAGTAGCCTATAGAGTCTGTCATCTTCATGACGCCATTTTGTTATGTTGTGGAGTTTTTTTATTTCTGCAGCTTCCTTCCTCCCAACAAAACACAATTTTTATCTGTTTATGCGTTCGCTCGTGTGCATGTGTGTCGCCATGGCAACGAAGACTTTAAGTCACGTTGTACCATTACATCACTAATGAAACTGTGGGGATGTTCCAAAAGTCGTTCCCTTTGTCAAGCTTTTGATGCAAACGTTTACACAGGCAGGAAATCGACTTGGAATTGCGTTCTGATTGAATTATTGAGCTGGAGGAAGCGCATAGTAATCCCACATGAACTGCGACACAACACGCACTTCTTTACTGCGGTAATAAAGCTGTAGGTACTTGAATAATGACTATAAAAGAAACCGAAGTGCTCTGTGGATGCCTGCCCCACAACTCCAATATCATTTTAACTCGAGGCATCGACACACGAGCGAACGCATAAACATCCTTTTAGTAAGAAATAGTAAGGTGGCAGAGTTACACACTGAAGCAATTACCCATCCTCCGTACAGTTCCAAGCTGGGTACATGGGAATATAGTATGAATTACACATCATCCCTATTAGTAGCCTTAGTAGCTCAGTTGGCATTGCATTGGCTTAAGGATCCGAGTTCAAATCCCTATGATGACAGAGTTGCCAATGTTGTGAGGTTTTTCTCGGAGTTATTCCATTTGTCCTCTTCGTTCCATCAATACTTCCTCCACAATTCCCCTTTAATTATCATCTCCGTTTTTTTTTCATTCATAATATGCTAAAGAGTGTCCCTTAAATGGACTGTTATTTATTTATTTATTATTTATTTCTATTTATTCATTTAGTTATTCACTCACTTTTTTACTTCGTTATTTATTTATTTATGTCACAATATACTGTATAGTTCGCCCATAGCACATTTTCTTTTTAGTTTTTTAAACACAAATTTAGACGGATACATAATTGTCTTCTTGTAACGACGGACCTTCACCTGAGACAACACAGGAATCACATTGAAAAAAAAATAAATGTCCAAGCCGTATGACCACAGTCTAGTATATAGTCACGAAGCTTTAGTTTATGAGGGTGCTAGGAACAATATACTGTGCAGTACTATTCGCATTGTCTGTAATCCCGGGTTCGATTCCCGGTCGGGGCAAGTTGCCTGGTTGAGGTTTTTTCTGGGGTTTTTCCCTCAACACAATATGAGCAAATGCTGGATAGCTTTCGGTGTTGGACCCTGGACTCGTTTCACCGGCATTATCACCTTCATCTGATTCAGACGCTAAATAACCTTAGATGTTGACAAAGCGTCGTAAAATAGCCTACTAAATTAAATTGTCTGTAATGAGGCGATAGTAGCGATCCGAGTGGTTAGCAACTATCTATGGATGCATATTTACTACGTATTGAGCTTCGTGACTGTATATGACTATGGCTTCTATCCAACGTTCCTTACTGTCAAGAGAGCAACCCTAAATAAACACCCCATTATAAATCATCGGATTGTAGCTTCTCCATCGTTTCAGTTTTGAAGACAAGAGTAACCAACAACAGTTATAAAGCCAACAATACAACCACACAGAGAGATAGCCAAAAGCACTGAACCGCCGAAACAGCGCTGAAAAGACGTATTGTTTGGTAACGTCAGATTGCTCAGAAAAATAAAATAAAATTCATTATTACTTGTAATAAAATATATTTGATTGAAAAATTAACGTACTCTTTCTTTCTTAATTAAGAGCCCCAGAATAACCTACATTAAAAAAAAAAAAAAGAAAAAGAAAAACATGCATATACTCCATTCTATCTTAGGTTTGCATTTGTTACTATATTCAGCACCAGCCCCCAAAGAGTACTGTACTTTTTATGTTCAATTTTTTTTGTTGCTTTTGGGATATTATTTTTATATTAAAAATTAAATCCCATATACATATCAGTGATTATAGGAATTCGAAAATAAACACAACATTAACGAAGTGTATATGTGAAGCTACCCAAAAGAACCGGAAATAATCAATATGAACGGATATTGCGTATTAATACATTGTAATAACAAGGTCTTTATATAGACGCTGCTGTACCGTAATATACACTTAAATAATATAAGGAATTTCACTATTTCATTCTGTTTTCTGCACAAAGAAATATTGCAACGTATCAGATATTGTATAATATTGTGAACTACATTTCGCGGAAGCGTCGGATGTCGGATTGCCTTGCGTGGTATCTTGAATGAAGGTCAGTGGAATGTTTTTGAGTGTATTAAATGTTGAAGAAATTCGTATTTTAGGGTATTTGTACTATCGCCAATAGTAAAGTATGGTTATGTAGCAACGTTTAATCTCGCTTAATCTTTGTTTTTGTCGCAGATATCAACAAAGGGAGAGAGACAAGCAAGTCAATATGACCCAGTTTCTCCCACCCAATTTACTAGCCCTTTTCGCCCCACGCGATCCTGTCCCATATCTTCCTCCACCCGACAAATTACCACATGAAAAGAAGAATCGTGGATATGTTGGTGTTGGAAATTTTCTGCAATACTTCGAGGTAAATTTGTATGTTAAGTAACTGAGATTTTTATAATTGTGTTCCAATTTCGGTTTAATTTCTTATAGCGTTAGACTATGGTAGTAAGATGCATAATGGGTCTAGTCGGTCTTACATGTAATATGTAAATAAGGTATTTTTCCAGAAAAGCTACACCAAAGGAGGCATAATTTTCTTTTACTTCAGTGGATTCTGTTAGATTTAGGCTATATCATGATAATTACATGGTTTTAGTTTACTGCCACAAATTAAAAATCATACCTGTATATCCTAATGCACTGTTGTACCCCTCCCTTAATTGTTACTAATTATTTGCGTAACACGAGAGAGGTCCAGGATCAGTTTCCCTAGTGTAGCTGTATTGCGTCCTGAACCTCTCGACTGTTTTATTTGTAACGTGGGGGGTGGGGGCTAAAACAGTGCATTAGAAATTAGGCCTACATGTAAGTATCGGTATGAAACAATTTTTGGGATTTTTATGGTGAAAGTATTTGTGACTGCAAACTAAAACAACGTGTTTGTCACTATACCCTACATATATTTCACAGAATCCAGTAAAGCAAAAGAAAATTGTTCCTCTATTGGTGTAGCTTCTCAGGAGAATGACCATATAGTAGTAATCTGCAAGCTAGCCATATTCTGTATTACATGTTACATATTAGGCTTATATAAAGTTTTAACGAGCT